>NC_088248.1:71174781-71474781 GCF_036013445.1 Caloenas nicobarica | reverse complement strand
CTGGACCAACAGGAGTTAGGGTCTTAGCAGAGGACAAATTTAAAAATTAAAACTAATAAGTAAGTACAACCAGCAAGCCTGACAGAACTTATTATCTTCTCACATCAATTTTATTCTATTGACTCTCCAGGTATGTCAGTGACGTATTTCCAGGGTTTGCAACAACATCAGCAACTACATCATACATTTTGCATTAACTGTCTCTTGCATTTGCCAGCACTCTTGCTCAAGACAGAGGCCATGGGCCTGCTCCTTTTGTGATTGCACTCCTATAGCAGAGCACAAGGCAGTAGATTTTCAGGTTGCTATTTTCAGATACACGAAGTGCCCGGCTATGCAGTTAAAACAGCAGTGGTACACCTGGACAACAAGAAATTAGGCTGGCAACAGAAACACAGGAATCAAGAAAACTTATTAAAGCCATTCTCAATGACACTCTTCCTAAGGCAGTCTACTTTGCCTCCTGATAGCATTTCCACCAGTGTCCAAGCAGATAACTCTGCAATGCTGGAGCTACCCTTTTGGTAGACACATTCAAGAGCATCATGAGGGCAGCCAGTGTGCTGAGAAAGGACCATAGGAAGAGCTGAACTTGATGGTTAAAACACATCATCATGGGAGTACTTTTATCTATTTTTGAGTGTCTTTATGTATTTTTCAAGACAGGATTAACTAAGTCAGTGCCACAGCATAGCTACCGTCACCCAGAGGTTTGAAAGCCAGGACCAGGAGTTCTCTCAACAGGCTTTTTCCTTGCTCTTGCCACCATGTTACATGTGTGAAAAACAAGCAGGCGTAAAACCATCACATTAACATTATTCAGAGCCCAGCCCTACCCTTGCACTGCTCTTTCCTCTGAAGTACACCCTGTCCTCCTGTGTGCAGTTATTTATATTTCTTCATGCTGTCCTTTCCGGCAGGCTGTTCTACTTAACACCCTCTAAGAAGAGAATTCCCACCAGGACCTCTCTGCAGCAACACTTCTTTTAACCTACCATTATAATGACCATAATTTAATGCCATTGTATTTCTCCTCCCACCTCAATGTTAAACATTAACCTTGGGCCCACTCTTGACTGTTGAAGGCATCTGCTGCAAACATATGTGAAATACTGGGCATTATTTGGCTCTTTGGGAGATGAATGCATACATAGGTCCATGCTGTGTTGTTTCAGGGAAGAGCAGAAAATGTCTGTGCAGAGCCAGTTTTAAAATCAGCTATTAAATTGGACTTTCATCACTTCTGCTTCCGAAGGTTGGTTCAGTAAAGCACTAAATCTTTTCCACAGCCCAAGGATTCAGAAGGCACAGAGGTTTCCTTGATGATCAGCCTTGTTAGCTCCAAGGACCTTTTCTTTCAGAGCCCTCATTGTGTGGCAAGAAGAAAGAAAAAATGGGTTCTTGGAAGTAAAGACCCTCCTTCTGTTCAGGTTTGCATAAAGAAAGGGTCGCTGCCCCTGAAGGCTTGCCTCTCTCTTTTCCTTTTCTTAGACCACATAAATAGAAGAGTAACACCAGCCCATAGGCTGAATATATCAGGTTCTGATCAGTACACCAAAGCTTTTGCAACGCACAAAACTTATATGTGCTGTCATATGCACGTTAATCCTGTGCAGGATTGAATGTGCAGATTCTTGTCTTTCTGTGGCATGTATCTCCTGTTGCATAATCCCCAAACAACACTCTGCCCTTGGAATAAAAATCTGAGAATTTATGAACTGCTTTTAACCTACAAATAGAAGGCTGGTGATAGGATCAGTAGGTACTGAAGGAAGAAGTGTTAGGAAGTGGAAATCCTAAAAACTATCTCATTTTCCTTTGTCTTCAAAGGACCTGACAGGTCTCCCTCTCCCTCGCTTCTTCTCACCCAAACATACCAGCAAAATTTCTCCCACAAAGTTATCCATGCCTTTCAGCCTTCTTTTACTTTTTCAGTGTTTTGAAACACCTACCATGCATAAAAGCAAGATAAATCTAATTGACCCATCCCCTTCTTCTCCCTTACACAGCTCACAGTAGCAGACTGAAAGCACTCCACAAGAAGGTCCTTCATGTGAGCGTGTCCAGCAACTTGCTCGTGGGGACACCCCTCCCTAATAATTGCACCTGGAGGCATCTGGAAATCCAGTGATGGTCCTGTTTGCAGACACGAAACAGACCCAGTTTACAGTCACAGCAGACAAAATCTCTTTGTTCCCTGATGTAATATGGGATGCTAACTATTCCACTTTTCTGACGAAGAGCAAGGTGGTTGCTGCATTTACCCAAAGCCATGTGAGAAGCTGTGACAGAGCCACTGGATAAGCTCAGGTGCTCTCGGTTCCCATCCAGACCTACTTCAAACAAGCATTTCTCAGGGATGGCATCGCACCAAAAGCCTTACTACACCTGGACCCATACACGTTGAGATGTGCGGCTGCGTTGCCTGCCTCTCTGAGCCACCCGCCCTCTTACAGACACATGCAAGATCAGTTGGACAATATTTGCTCCTCAGTCAATCCAACTGGCTGTTTCTTATAACGGCATTCATCTCTAGGTGTGTACAGTTTGATTATTTTTTATTCCAATGCCTTTCTGGGTAAGTGTTGGTGCTGACTGCTGCATATAACCCCAGGTCCACATTTCTCTCTTCTTTGAGGACAGACATTCTGTCTGTATGCCAAAGCTGCCTGCTTTCCTTTGTACCCTCTAGTGAATAAATTCAGTTTAACCATGTTCTTTTCCTCTTCTCTCTTGTGTCTTGCCATCTTTATATCACAGTGAAGCATTTTTTTGTTGGAGAAAACTGAAGCAAAAAGGCATTAAATATGTTGGCCTTCTCTAGGTCATCTGTGCCTCTCCTGTTCCCAATTAGGTAATGGGCTTCTGCTTGCTGCTGTCTTTCTTTTACTTTACTGTATTTATAGCACCTTTCTCCTTGTTTCCTAACACTCACTCCTCAGTGGTTGTAATTCATTTAGCACAGCAACCTTTCTGCCCTACATGCTTATTTTATTCCTTGATCTCATCCTCAGTAATGTGACCTCATTCTCCTGTTTAAAATTATTCTTCTGGGACTCTCCTATCCTTATCCAACCCTCTGGCTACCCACAGTGGGTAAAGCTGGGTCTTCTACCATGAGCGATGTAGCCTGGCTCAGGTGCTTACTGCCTGTGAGCAGAGCTGCAGCTCCTCGCCTCTGGCCATGCTGAGCAAACCTGCCAAGATGTGGGACCTCCCTCGAACAGCAAGTCTTTATCAACCACACAGCATTTAAGTTACTCCCAGTCCTTCCAGCACCCACGGACAGTGGATATGCCCCATCTCAGGCATAAGCCAGGTGAAATCTTATCCGCATCCCATGTCGCTGAGATGCTGTGACAGCAATGGGTGGGAAATGGTGGGACTCAATCCCACGCCCCATTTCCACCAGCAAAGGACAAGGGAGCATCCAGAGAGAGGGAAACAGGGCACTACAAAAATGTCTCTGCTCCCCATTAGTGAGGGAAAGCCATAGTAATCTGCCCCCAGTTTTCAACTCTGCTGGAGACTTTAGTGTTGGCTAGAGACTTATTTGGGTTTTTTCTGCAGCAGGGATGAGCATTTTCCTGGGCACACTCTCTGTGGTAAGGTTAAAAGGATGCAGGTCTGCCTTACTCTGCTCCTCCTCCCTGTTGCACACAGGAACCGACACTTCCCAAAGCCACCTCTGTGAAGTCTGCAGTGAATGAACATGACACTGGCAAAAGTAAAGCTGTGGGAAATATTTCTACTTTTAAAATGTTTGGCAAAAAACTTCCGACATAAAAAGCAAAAGCAATCACTACTCCACAGTAAGGATAACTCAAACAGAAGTACTAGGAGCTTTATACGCGTTCAGTCTGTCCTGCTGGTCCCTATGCATGCTGCAAAAGAAGGATGTCTCTGCAAGAGAGGTTCATCCTTGTTTGACTTCCCAAAGACATGAGGGAGTTGCAACCTTACCTGTTCCCTCCATGATGCTCAACAATGCAGCTCCCACGCTGAGGTCCCTGCAGTGCTCTGCCCTACCCAGGCTGAAACATCTCCTGAGTGACAGCGGGCTCCGGCCCCGCTTCATGTAACCTCACCAAAAGTGACCCTAGGAACCACTGGGAAGGGAACAATTTAAAAAAAAAAATGCAGTCAAAGAGATGATCACTACCCCAGTTCAGGTAGAATGCCAAGGAGAGGTGATCACAACCCTCCAGGCAGGACACCAAAGACTTCCCCTGTCCAGCTTGGGCTTGTTGAAAACTAGAGTGATTCTACTAAGACTTGACTTGGTATCACCAGGTAGCTTTCCTCCTTAGCACAAGATGTCAAATAGTTTTGCCAAATGCTTGCATTGCATTCATACGTGCTGGCTCTGCTGGCCAAGCACGATTTTTTTGAGCAGTGCCTCAATCCTCAAAATCTTTCCCCTCTGAGACTACAAGGGCTTGGCACTCAGAAGCCAAAGGAAGAAAAAGCTGTTGTGATTTCTGAACGAGCAGCCCAGAGTGTTTTATTTCCGTGCAACTGGAGGCGAACAGCTTGAGAGAGTGTTATCTCCATCATTAGAGAACACAGTTCATGCAGGGCTGAGAACAGATATCAACAACACTCATGAACCCCTCTTCCAAACTTCCTACATGAAAACCTGACTTTAAAATATTTTAAAGCTGCATTTTTAACACCTGTAACACTAATTTACCCACATATATGTCTGTGGTGTGCCAAAGCATCAGTTACAATATCACAGAAGCACTTTCCTGCTGACATGTCCCTAAATGATCTCAAACTTCTCTTTATCCAGGAAAAGTTGTTTGTTTTGGTTTGGTTTTTTTAATGCCTTAATTCTTTAATTTCAGGTAAACTCCAAGCAGTTTTCCAAAGTCAGCCTAGAGCCTGGGTCGGAGCTCAGCTGGGCTGGTTTACTTTTCAGCCCACAGCTGACCCAGGCCCTCATCACTGCCTGTACCAGCTACCGTATCAGGTTCTGTGAATGCAATTTGAATTCAACAAGCAGCCCTAATTAATGCCCCTTATGTTTGTTTGACTCACCAAAGATACGTGTCGGCCTAAGTAGTAAATCTCATAGTTGCATAGGAACTATTGGGATCAGTTCATTTCCAAATGTGTCCTGGATAGAGCCCAAGATATCTAATACTGTGGGGAAAACACATACTGAGTGTCAAATTAAAGCAACAGCAGCTCTGCAACAAATGGCAACTTCCTCCTGGAAGAGTCAAAGATGGCTGTAACTGCAGATGCTTTTAAATGTACTTTTGGAGTATGACTTAAAATAGTTCCTCTCACTCCAGTTCCTGCTTTAACTCATATCCAACTGCTAAACATACTGTGGCTGTTCCTGCTAATACGCTCTCTGACAAATCACAGCCATACATAGGTTTCATTTCAGTATTTCCAACTCGCTCTTTAATGGGAGATGAATGTGTCTTATTTGCTGACCGCTTAATGAATCTTAAAGAATTTCCAGGCATGCACTGGGATGGTGCTTATTAGAGCCGCTTGCAAATTGTTTTATTTGCTTAATTCTGTGCCCATAGGATATTCACTGGCACCTGGATGCTGTACTGGCTCGTGCAACACTAACATGGAAATAAGTATATTATGTAAAAAAATAGAAACCTCAGTGGGAGTTTTTCCATTTACACTTGACCGGAGTCAGAAACCAACATATCAAACTGACAAGATGTATTATATACTTAAATGGTTGCTTTACTCGTGTAGTCATCTGGCTTCCCATCATAACTGTCCTTTAGAAATATATCAAGGATCCGATCCCGGCAATTTCAGGTCTGTTTAATTTCGTGCACCCAGGGTTTACTAATAATTATACATATTGTCTTGGTGGCCATGCCAATGAAAGACACCTCTGTGGATTTGCACATGCATTTCGGGATAGGATTTTTTAATTTTTTTTTTTTAGGGTGACAGCTTCATCAGGAAACACTTCCAGGTGCAGCCTTCCTGACATAAATATTTATACTGTCACCTGCCTTTCCACCTGCTCTCAGCCTCTGGACCAGAAAAGAGCAGATTAAGGGCTGGGGACAAGGGGAAACGCAGTGAGGAGAGAAGCTGAGAGGGCATCCCGGGGCAGGGGTGCTGGAAGAGATGAGGGAGAGCAAGGGATGGAGTCATGGGCAGAGGTGGGCAAACTGTAAAAATATAACATAGCATATATAATTTTGGCTAGGATGTGAGCAGGTTTTCACTGGCAAATCTGTTGGTGTCCATCATTATTCTGGATTTCATGTGAGCTGTGGGTACATGGCTACAGACACTGCAAAGCCCCTTGAGCAACAAAGAGAGAGCTTGATCAGAGTCAGATGGAGTTTGGGGGAATAAAACGCCCCAAAATGAGTGGCCATTGGAATAGAAACAAAAAGAGAAATTGTACATTGACCCTGAACTCATCTGACCGAAAAAAGGAATAAATCCCTCATTTTTCCAGCATAAAAACCTATGCAGTTTTCTAGGGACTAAGAGGCCTTAGATCTTACTGCTTTGTCTTTCTTACTGCTAGTAGGGCATTCAGCCTTAAGAAAACCATTAAGAAAATGTTTTCCCAGGGTATCCCAGGCTTTTTACTGTTCAATAGCAGGGGGGAAAAAAAATGAATTAATATTATTCTGTTGGTTTCACAAACTAAGAGAAAAGACTTAAGGATTTCCCTTTCTTAGAAAAGTTTTACTTTCCAAGTCTCAACTGTACCAAAACTAGCCACATTTACTGCAGAATAACCCCTTTAGTGTTTAGTGTGTATTTGAAATATCCAGGCATGCCAGATGAAAACCAGCAGTAAGAAATCAGTGCACCAAGAGAAAAAGGCAAGGATGGGATCGGATCCTCCGGGTCTGGCTGCTGGCGAGCCTGCAGCATGTGTGCGCTCTCCAGTTCACTCCCAGTGCCCTTGATTTCTCAGGCTGTTTTGAAAGACAAAAAGAAAGTTGGTAATCATACACCGACAGATGGTTCCTTGCTTAGTTGCCCTTTATATAGAGGGAAGCGACTGCGACTTTTTGTTGTTGTTGTTATAGCCACATCATGGTGAACTTCCAACTCCAAATCTATTTCTAAGAAGCGCTATGCAGCAAATGTCTCTTAATAACAAACCTTGAGCTGACTGGAAATTTCCTTTTTCAACATTCATATTCCATTCTTTGAGAAATTTTTACCCTTTTTTTTCACTATTCAATGACAGAGCTGTCTAGAAAGTTTTCTGGTGAACGCTGTATTAAATATATTTCTTTCATGCTTATAATTAGAAATTAGATGTTTCTTTCTTGGTTTCTGACTGCCATTCCTTACCTTCACTGCAAATTGGCAGCACATGAGCTGCTTGGCTTTTATAGTGGTCGTGAACATTTTTGATTGATTACTTAGGGGCAAACATAATGTTTATAACACCTCCCTACACATATCAAATTTAAGCTGTATCTGTGCATAGTCCTTTTTGAATGGTATTTTGCAGTACTCTATTTGCACTAAAAATTATGAATGTCCCTAAATAACTTTGCTAGGTGGAGGCTTGAACCAAAAATCTGGCCCAATCTTAAAGTTAGAAGAGTGGTTCTCTACAATAACTACAGAAAGCTTGTGCTACAGTCCACCTCATGTCTAGTGGTTCATTTTGACCCTTTCTTGTTGATGTAAGAATTCATTGTACATCTTACATTCAAGCGAATAGCAATTTCTCCAAGATTCCCTAATTAAGGGAAAACCCTGTAAAACAAACAAACAAACAAACAAACAAACAAGGGTGAGACTTTTGGGGAGTTTTTGTTTCACATTTTCTACCTGTGCAGACATCAGTACAGGCCTGCACCAAAATTAATGAGTGTGAACAAATTTGCACATGAAGCAGTGTCCAAGTTTTCTTTTACAAACATGGGGGAGACTTTCACTGATACTTTCCAGCAGCACAAATTCCACACATCAGAACTACTCACCTTTTCAGGTACCGAAGTGGGTTGAAGAAAAAAAAAAGATTTCTAGCTTGACTTTTTAAAAATGCATTTTAAAAAATATTTCATATTTGAAAAACAGAAGGGGACAATCTCTACACATTTTTACCATAAAGAACTTAATGTATCTGTGTTTATTTATTTTTAAAGAATCCTTTTTAATTTTGTGAGGGAAAATCTCAGGGAACACAAATAGTCAACTTAATATATTTAATTCAGAAATTATCTGATCCAAGCCCACTCCAAATTATTTTATATTTGGGGCTGAGGTTTTGGGGTAGTCCATCACAAATCCATAAAATTTGGATCTACCTCAAAATCAGTCCATAGCGGGAGGGATCAGAGCCAAATTCAAGACTTTTTCCAGGTCACTCAGTGCTAAGCAAGTTTAACTTTTTTTTTAAAATTCTACACTTCTCAAGTGAATACCAGTACCAAATATCTGTCTCAAAATTCACTTTATAACAGGGATAAATGAGAGGAAAATTCCCTTTCTCACAGGTGTTTTATGGATAGACCACATTGCTGGCCATCTAGCCGAAAAATATGTACCTTGATTTTCTCTGAGGAATGCCATGCTGTTAGTAGACAGGATCACTGATGTGAACGACTCACTCCCTTACAAACTGTTGTCTTTCTTGCCTCCCTTTTGCAAAAAGCTCTCTTCTTATTGATCTAACTCAGTAGACAACTGGGCATTTCTTCTGTTGTTCTATCCTCAGTTCACCTGCCAGGACTTGAGCTTGCCCAAGCACTGCTGGGAAGTATTAGGATGATGCCTCGTTTTCACATGGAGAAAGAAGACATCACAAGGAGATGCAATGGCATGTCCCTTAGACAAACCTACCCAAAGGCCTGGACCAATTATTTCACAGATTTTTTTTGTGTTTGTCCTTGTTGCAGGAGAGCTCGAGGTAGACTCTTTGGTCCAGCCAGAACTGTTGTCCCTCTCCATCTCCTCATAATAAGAAACAAGCACGTCCCCAACACTCAGCCCAGTCAAATTGCCCTGCAAGCACCTCCCTCCCCTGACTTGGTGGATCCTCCAGCTGCCACCCTCCTCCTCCTTCTCTTCCCCTCTTTGGCACTGATCTGAAACCCCCACGGGTCACACAGTGGGCAATGAGATTAAGACCAGGATTTGTAAAGATGATGCATTTTTAGACAGCTTAATAGGCCAGATGCTCAGCTGAGGAGCAGGCCATCTGTCTACTCAAGCCCTACCTGTACCAAACAGGTTATGGTTAGCAGAACTGCTAAGAGAGAGAGGGAGTCAATTTGGGACTGCAAACCCAAAACCCAGCTACACGGGGACACAGAAGGACCTTCTGACATGAAGCATGTGGAAGAGAAAATGGGAGATGATGTTCACAGCTGATAAAGGTGCTAGTAAAGCAGAGATAATCCTAAATGTGTGCACAGTGAAGGACTTCTTTGCTCTTTCAGCAGATATAAAGGAGCCCAAGAGTCGGCAAAAAACATAATTATACTAACTTTAAAACCCTTTGGGCTGCCAGAGCAGTGTGAACTGAGCCCAATTTATAAATGAGAGTCAGACCCAGTCTCCAAAGCCAGCTGCTCCTTTAGTGCAATGGTCTGTCTCCATACTTGCTGATAAGCCGTCTATGCCCTGTGACTTACAATAAAAGGGGACGACGGTCCCTGAACAAACCCAGAGAAGAGGTATTGATTTGCAAATAGTTTAAAAGAATATTCAGGGGTCACGAGCTGACCCTTTTTGAGCTCTGACATTTTATATCAGGGAGGATCCTATTGAGATGGGAATTCATATCCTAGACATTGTTTTGTCATGTTTCATAAATAAGTTGAATGGCTTAATTGATTGACACTCACTGCACTTTCCCAGCTTCCTCTGACTCAAAAGTACACTGCTGTTTTCTGCCATAAATAATATGAACTTTCAATCAGCCACCAGACACAAAAAGGAACTGAAAATTCTTCATACAATAGCTGCAATCTGGCATGCAAGGCACTGTATGTCTAAAAAGGAGAGTGGTATTTGGTATCGCCAGGTACTAATTTTCTTCCTGTGGCAGAAATAGCATTTTCCTACCCAAATGACCCAAATGCTAAACAAGAAATACCCAGGGTCTCCTGCAGGGAGGAAGACCAGTTTGTCCCAGCATTTATGTGTGTCCAGGGGTTAGGAAACTGATTTGCAGTCCTGTGAACACAACACAGGGAAGGACACACTGGACCACCAAATCCAGTCCCTTGGAGGTGCTGGTACAGCATCCCCTTATCACTTCTCGACGCTGATCCAACTCCATCTCAACCCCAGTGACAGTATTTGCCCCCATGCTTCCCATTTGTCCCCAGATCTCACTCCTCTGATGGTTACAAACCTCCTCCTAATTTCCAATCCATGCTTGTTTCTGATTAATTGAAATAAATCTGTTTTCATGGCAGTTTTATTCTTTGTCTTAAATAGCTCTTTTCCTCCATGGATATTTAGGCCCCTGATGAATTTGGCATTCATTTCTCCTCTTCGGCCTTGGTTTCACTAAGGGAAATAAAAAAGCCACACACTTTGAATCTCTTCTTCTTAAGACATTTTCATGGCCTTGTCAGCAATTCTAGTGACTTTTGGTGAGCTTGGGAAGCTTGTAGCCCACATGTTAAAAAATGGTGCAAAAAATAGTTTAAGTTTGTTGAGGACTTCCTCTTGAGGAAGAAAGGTGTGGATGTAAGCACTTACCTCCAGTTGTCCAAGTTGGAAAACATTAGCTTTTAACCTCCCCATGCTTTAATTTCCTCATCTATAAAACAGAAGGGACAATGCAGACCTCAAAGAGGAGTAATTAAGGTTTCCAAAATGCCCAAGATCTTCAAGTGAAGAGTTCAATTCTAAATGAAAAGCCCTTTTGTCTGTTGTTCTCTACTTGTTACTTCTTAAGGAGTGCAAATCCTGGAGAGATGGCACTGTCTCAGACTAAAGCCAGTGCTTCCCCATCAATTACAGTGTGCAACTGTCATGCAAAAAGTTTCAAAAAGGGTGACAGGCACCAGTCGCTAAGACAGAGCAATAAAAACTGGGAAAGAAAGAATACTGACTGAAACTATTGCAAGGCCAATTGTTAAGATCAGTAGTTTTTCTTTAGAAGCAGCAGCAAACAGTTAAATCTATTTTCTTGCTTTGCTTCAGAAGAAGTCTCTCTGAGGATGACCACTATAAGCATCCTCATCTGTAATTAATAGATGTTTGGAAGGACACTTTCCCACTCAACATATGAAATTATAGATGATCCCTTAATTCCCCAGACATTTGCAAGTCTTGTCTTGTCAGAATTGAATTTACTACAGCTGATTACCCTGAGAATGCACTGACCTTCTTAGCTCCTGCTGTGGTCTTTATTTTTTCCATTGCAGATAATATGGGGACCAGAAACTGGGGACTTGGTAGTAGGGATTATGTGATACTAATGAAACAAAGCTTATTGTTGATGTTAACTGTTATTACCACTAGAAAAAGTGCATAACTCCAGACAGATGGACTTTACTTTGTTATACCAGGAGGGAGCAAATGCATTCTGACAGTAGCAGCATCTATTTAAAATCTGGATCACATCTGGTGCCTCTCTAAAGCAGGCCATATCTGATCAATCAGAATTATGGCTTTCAGTCTCCAGATGAGTTAGAAGAAATTCATTATCTGTTTTGAAGCTTGCTTCTCTTTCATCTATTAAAAAATAAAATAAGATTCATTGTCATTGGATCAATTTAGCTACTGAAAGAGAAAAAAAAAAAAGGACAGTAATTAAACTAACTACCAGGCTCCACATCTGAAGACATGATTAATTCTTTTAAACACTGCACATGTAGGTACTTGGCTCATGCTAGGCTTCAGTCAACAGTTTCTTAGCTGATGAAATAGATAACCTTGGTCTTATCTCCATTTCTGGCTATTTCATAAACTCTCGGAAACATCCAAATGAATTTGTTCAGACTCTGTCAGAGGTCAATATTTGTCTTTCAGGCACATGTAGCCCCTGCACTGGCTTGGGAGAGACCACCCTGAGGACAGCGTTGTCTCCATGGGGCCTCCTACCCCAAGGATGTCCCCGCTCTCCCATGTATCCCCTTCTGGACCAGCAGTTTTGAATGCTGAAAATTGACACTGAAATGCTGGGAATTCTTCTGTGTGAGGTCTGCTGAACCCCAAGAGACAGCAAGAGGCTAGGTTTGCAAATAACCACAGACAGAATATAAAACAATGTGTTCTGCTCTGGATCATTTGAATTTCTTAATACAATTTTTCTGATTACAGAGGGAGTTTTTTCTTGCCTTTGCTGATGAGCACGGAAGTCACACCAACAGTGACTTTGCCTCTGAAGTTCTTATCATCACTTCCCTTTTTACCATGTGTTTTTCTTGAGTTCAGAAAATAGCCGCCTGAAAGCAATGGACTTTTATTTCCCTCATTCACAACTTTTAAAAGAAAATTTACATTAGATAAGGCATTTTATAGGCCTTATAACTAAAGCCGGTGAGAGAACAAAGTGGTATTTTGGGGATGGGGAAGCACAGGGTTTAGGTTAAAAACTATAACCTTTGAAGAACAATTTAAAATATTCACCAACATTTGTGAAATATTTCTCAAAACTAATTGTCAAATTGCTATTTTTGATTTGTGCTAGTGAAACCCAAAGAAAAGATCTGCTTTCATGAGTGGGGTGGGTGGGGTGGGGGTAGTGGCCATAACCTTCCAGAGGCGTATCAGGTGTGCAAAGACCTAGGCTGGCTTTAATTTCTTCCATAGCAGTGATGGCTCTGGAGCAAATTATTTTGACTGTGTATGGATTTTGTTCAGATTGGTAAAGTACAAAATGAGGTTATAATAGCTGCCTGCCCCAAAACGCTAAACCACCCTGAGAATTAGGTGGGGCATCTCGAAAGCCATTTATCTACCACGGGTGCAGGACTGTCATGGGGAACGTAACTCTGGATGATAGACATAAAAATCTCCTGCTAGCAGTACTAACTTCCCTGGAATTTCTACAAATCATGGATGACAGTTTTCTAACAAAGAAGTAAAAGTTAACGGTAACTAAGGTGGAAGTGATTATGTTTGATTCCTGTCTAAGCCAGTTAAAAACACATGGTATTTCAAGACAGCCAGTTTCACAGAGCTGAATCAAGTACAAGCCAGCTGTAAGGAAGGACTGAAGACTAAATGTGACACATGTAATGAATAGTTTAAAATTATTTAGCTAGATGTAAAAAGAGCCAAATAACAACAAAACCAAACTAAAATAGTAAATAAGAAAGCATTGTTCAAAAAGCAATATAGGTTAGAGAAGACAAACAATAATGACGAATGGATGGATGTTTAGAAGGCAGATGTTGTAAACATTGAAAATACATCCTGAAGCTATATAAAATTAATAAAGAAGAAAAAGGATGCAAGTAAATACATACGGCTGGAGAAAAAGACAGCAAGAAGCAGATGTTTGAGTCCATTGGGACCAAGAGTAACCCTACCAATACTATAAGCCCATAAACAGTAAGACCATGAGAACAGCCAGTAATAATGCAGAAAGTCAGAAGCGTTTAACAAAAACATCCACTCCTTGCCAGGAGTAAACCAGACATTGTGTTCATATCATAAGGAAAGGATGTATATCTTCTACTCTAACCATAATCAAACTAAAATCAAAGTAAAACAGTCGCTACCAAAGTAACTATTTAATGTCAGTACAACCAGATACCTTGCACCAGGATTACTAAAAGAGCAGGTTAGGAAGCTCCTCTAGATGCTGATTTTAGTAATGCAGGTCCAGAAGGGGCAGAAGCTTTAGAGGAAGTAAATATTATGGCAGTGTTTGGACACAGCAAAGAAAATGATCGAATAAGTCTGACAGCCTGACACTTACTGAGGGTAGTAATAACAGAAAATTTGATACAAGATTTGATGGCTAAAGAATCCAAGCAGGTACTCTAAATAATAACATTTTGCAAGAATTTATAGAAAACATAGCTTCTGAAAGTTACCAATGAAATCACTGTGAAAGAAAGAAACAGACAGGACCCATTGCTCTCACTTGTTCTCACTCCACAAAAGATGTAAAATATTTACTTTATCCTCCAGGTAAGAAATATTTGGGGGTTAGGAAAACATGACACAAAATTCAGATTTATATTCCTTGAAAAACACATTTGTTATCAAACTTAGAAGGATGGAGGAGGTCCTAATTAGGGCTGGTACAATTTGATATAATTTTTCATTGAAAATTACCAGCTGCAAGCTGTAAATTTTTTAGTGAGTTGTGGTGATCTAGTAATAGTTTTTTGTAAGTGTCATATTTTAGCAATGGTATAAAGCTTCATAGCAGTGTGATCCCGAACAGCTGCAGAAACCCATAGATTATATGAGATACTCTTCTCCCCTCTGTTTTTATATAAACTTCAGTAATTAACCTCCAATGTAAAGAAATAAAGTATTTGTGAAAGAAGCGTAACAGCCAACTTCATCTAGTTTCTACCCAAGTCAGAAACAGGCATGAAGCATGGTCTCTGCCAATAACTGAAGCACTTTTTAAAAAAAATCTGTCATCTCTTTGATGAAATGAGGCACATCAAATTCCTTGGGGTGAAGAGACAAATTCCCTTTTTGCCCTGAACTTTCTGAAATAATCCCAGCACATGTTCACCACCCCCAGATGGAGCACGCAACGGCAGGTTACCGAGTTCAGGCAATGACGGGGGTTCACGTTGCTGGTTGCTTTGTGCAGTTATTTCTGCATTTTCCAACAGCCCTTTTACCATATGGAGACAAAACTCACTTTCAATCTCCAAAGCGTCACTCTTGCTTTAAAACTGTCCGTGACTTGAGAGGTGGGACTGAAATCCCAGATTAGGACACGGGAGGTGTCCAGATTCCTGATGAGGTCAGTGGAAATGCAGTCTAGGCAGTCAGCGAGATCTGGAGAGTGATTTCCCTGAAGAAGACACCCACTTTGATCAGCAGGTTAAATCCCACACAAACCCCTTTAACATCTAATTTTTCAGAGAAATGGATCCAATGCTTTGCAGCAGGAAAACAGAGCTCTTTTTTCCAAGGAAATATTTCGATACACATTTCTCTCTGTAATGAAATTTCTCCTCAGGACCATACAGAAGGCACTGCTTACTGATTTAAAGCAAATGTTCTTTCAAAGACCCCATTGTTTCTCAACTTTATGGAAACTTTTCTGCTTCACAGCTCTGACCTCGTAATGCACAATGTCCGAAGGTGCAGCTACCCTCAGATTTTTGCAAACACAGTGCCTGTTCTCAAGAATAAGTACAAATCAAAGCTTTGCATCGATTTCTCTCTGATTTTGTTTTCTTTGAGAATTTGTTCTTCCTCACTTCTGGATGTGCCTGTTGACTCTTCTGAGGGAAGGAAAATGACAGTGTTTTCCCAAATGCTTTCTGTGTCCTTCCAGCCCCAGCTGGGAAATAACACTGCATCCAAGCCAGGCTTGCAGGGGATGTAAATCCCTCGTACCAAGACCGTCCTCCCCATCTCTGTCTCTAAGAAATGACCAGCAATTTTGCTCAGGTCACCCTAGGCCATAACCTTTGGTGCAAAATCCCCCACTTGCAGGAATATGTTGGGAGGCACACGTTATGAGAACGCCTAAGGTATGGAGATACATTTGCATCACATCTCTGATAATCAAGATATGCTGCCAAGCGACTGTTTACAGGTACTGCGCTATCACATCATGATTTGCAATATTCCAAAGTATATGTAAAAAAAAAAAAAAAAAAAAAAGAGCCCAAACCGAGACATACCCTGCAGCACCACCTCTGATGATAGAAATAAATTTTCCACACCTGCCAACTTCACACCCAAACCAACATCTGTTTAATAAACACTAGGTGGAGAAAAAAATACTGACTCTGGAGTTTCATCAACAAGTATAGAAAACCTGTTAGTATGTCAACAATCAGCTATTTCTGCTTGATGACTGTCACGCACGTCCGGATGAGATATGTTTCTCAGCTGTGCTCATTTGGGACAAGGCTACGATAAAGGTGTATACTAATTTTAAAAAGCAATCAGATAGTCTAAATTATGGATTGCATAAAAGAAATTTCACAGTGGAACTCAGATGTGAGACTATCTTGTTCATACCTATGGTATAAGCACATTTTCATCCCCGTTTTGAGTTTGGATTTTAAAGCCAATTACATTTAGTTAGACAAAAAGAGGAGATTTTTAAGTGTGCTGACAGTCTTTTTGCTTTGCAAGCCATGCGAATTGCCAGTTATTAGCACCTTACAATCTTCTGATCTTCACCCCTGACATTTTTCTTCAAAGCCTTTTATTTCAGATTTTTAGGTATTCTTCAGAGCTCTGCCTAATCTTCACATTTGAACATCGTTCACTCACCTTCCACACATGCCAAGTGTTACATTGCTTGTTGATTTACTTAACAATTCAGCCTTGCAAGATCCCAAGACACTTGTCATCGCAATGTTTGACAATGTAAAAACTCCTTGGAAGAAAAAAGAAAGCACTTTTTTTTTTTTGCCACCCACTGAAATATCACATACTTACTTTATTACCCAAAACAGTTATTAAAACCAAAAGTTTAACATTTTTAATGACTTTTTTAGAAAGGAAACAAAACCCAAATATACTAAAGGCACTGAGCTGGACCAAGAGCACAACAAAGCATTATAGTACTAATTCCTAAAATCAAGTAAAAATTCAGGATCTTGGCAGGAGTCGAGGTTACTCCAGTTGGGTTTCAGTAACCTAAGACCTTTAATAAACCTGGACCAAACCCTTCAGCAGTTAAATCAGCCTACAAAAGGAGTCCCTTGCCCGGGCTCCCTCCCTGGAGCACCGTCTGCCATCAGACATGTCCCGCTGGGTCCCAGCAGCGCCGGGAGCTGCTCCCCCTTTCACAGCCAGCCAAGTCCATTCGCGTCACACGCGCTGCTCGCCCGGGACTGTCCCTTTTCTGTGTCCGTGCCCATTTGGCAAGGACCCCCCCCCGGCCCTTTCCCCAGCCCCTGCTCCTGTCGCCGCGGTCTGCGCACGCACAGATTGCAGCCTGAGCAGCATTTTGGCACTTCAAACCCACAACACCTGTTTTGAAGGTTAGCAGATAGTGACAAGTATAATCACAGCCTCCGCTGAAGTTTTAGCCTCCCAGCAAGCCAATTATGCTATTATTTTTGACGGTTTTTTTTTTGTCTCCCCACACGCACATACCCCACGACTTTCCAAGGCAGCTCCCCAGGCAGCTGCAACACACTCCATGTCAGTCACAGGACGGTTGGGGTTGGAAGGGACCTCTGGAGATCACCCAGTCCAACCCCCCTGCTAAAGCAGGTTCACCAGAGCAGATCACACAGGAATGTGTCCAGGTGGGTTTGAACGTCTCCAGAGAAGGAGACTCCACAGCCTTTCTGGGCAGCCTGGTCCAGGGCTCTCTAAACGTAAAGTTTTTCCTCATATTCAGGTGTAACCTCCTATGTTTCAGTCTGTGTCCATTGCCCCCATCCTATTGCTGAGCACCATTGAAAGGAGTCTGGTCCCATCTTCTTGACATCCACCCTTGAGATATTTATAAACATTGATGAGATCCCCCCTCAGCTTCTCTTCTCCAGGCTGAACAGACCCAGCTCTCTCAGTCTCTCTTCATAAGAAAGGTGCTCCAGACCCCTACTCATTTTCGTAGCCCGCTGCTGGAAGGTCACCTTTTGTTTGTCCCCTTTCTGGTGGCCAACAGGTCTTGACTCCATTTCCCAACGTGCCAAGGCACTGCACCATGGTGCTGCTCCTTGACAGACACACGGCATGAGGATGCTCCAGCAGCTTTGTCCACGTTCATTGAGGCCACCACACAAGGTGAGGTTGCCTCTGGAACTCCATCCTCACATTTCGCCCTTATGGCCTCTGAGGTCTAAGGCCAAGAGGAGTCACAAGCTGCCCCAGTCATGGTTACACACTGCAGGACTGGGATTGGAGTGGGGTGACTGCCAGGACAGGAGTGGGAGGCTCATATAACCTTGTCTAAAGGTTCCTACAGCCAGAAAGTCCCTCCTAATCTCAGCGCAGGGGGCTTTCATTTGACTGTGAGTTGACAAAGGTCTTCTCCCCAGGCAGCCTGGCCTCATCTCTTGTGTAGGCAGGAGGATAGGGAAAAGGACCTTAAAACGTGAGTGTAGAAACATCCCCGTCTCCTTGCAACACCTATAGCACACACTTTACCGGTGTTCAGTCCTGCAGCCTCAGTGGGGACATAGCTCCTGGCCATTGCAGTGTGCAGAAAAACACTGTCCAAAACCGTCATATTTTCAGCATGAGGCTTCTGAAAACTTCTGTCCGGAAGCCTCTCTGGATTTTTCAGCACACCATTTTGATTTTGTATTAGCACAGAGAGACCAAGCTTTCTCCTTCTATTCTTGGAAGAGAGTCCAAAGATACCGGCAAGCACTAAGGGCATTCAAAGTCCATCTCAATTACAAACCCTGCTGACCTGAGCTAAGCAGATGGACGCTGAGCAAGGGTTCTTTTTTCAGCGCGCTTAACACGCTCTGCAATTAAATCCCAAGGGTAGAAAACAAACGTTGAGCCTGGTGTATGTAATCTGGAAGGACAGGGAGGGAAAAGCCAGGTTGTTGCTTCACGAAACAGGGGCACTCAGCTTTTTGAAAAGACTTCTTTTTTTTTTTCCAATTAAGCTGAAAAAAAGGCAGCGGTAAATGATCATTTAAGGGGTCATTAACTCTGCCGCCCAAAATAAAGCAAACACAGCAGCACTGAAAAGACCTGTGATGAGCTGACAGAGTCTGCAGAACTCCTCAGTGAAATCCATTTCTTGTTGTCACTGGAGAGAGCATGTGTTTTCTGTAGGGTTACACAACATAGATATCCCTGTCCCCACCCTAGCGATGGGGACATCAGCCATGTTCAGCATCTTCACAGCACCAGGAGCCGGTGACAAGGACCGTGCTGGTGTTTTCACAGTGGAAAGTCCGAGCCTCAAGATGCAACTAGAAAACACGACAGGGTTGGTTTTCATGATGTGCCAGCATAAGAAAATGCACAAGACTATTTCCTTTGGGGTGGGAAGGAGGGACGGGGCATAAGGTTTTTCTCTTTGCTGGCTTCCCAACTGCCTAGCAGGACCTGCAAGCGAGCATGGCACTCTCCTAGTTTTGGGGAAGGGAAAACGATTTTCCTTGTAACTTTCTGGCAAAATATCAATCCAATTTCCCTAAAGAGAGGAAGCTGATGGCAGCACAATTTCCAGTGGGCTCCCTTACTTGCTCTGAGTTAAGAAAGTTCACGGACCTGCATGGGATCTGTCCCCTGACCTATGGTTGCACTAGGGCAGCTTGGAGGCACCACATCCCAGAGGACAAACGGTGGGGCTTGGCATGGGAGGGATGAGTCTAGAAGTGGTGCTGGGCTGATGAACAGATGGAGACAACAAGCCCAGATCCCACCTGCCTCGTGCAGGGAGAGGGCTGTGAGAGAGCGAGGAGAAGAGGAAGGTGGGACCAACTCCTCTGCATCACAGAGTGGCCTCGTGGTACCTGGAGGTATTGACTTCAAGAGATGACAGATCAGCCCAACCAGATGCATCTGCTACCTGGACCATGGGGTGGGAGAGGGGTCATGGCACATACCCAAAAATGCAGGTGATGGTGGCCTGATGGGGAGGTTCACGCTGGTTCATGATCCACCCGCTCCTGGCGTGGGACTGAGACCCCTCCGCACACTGGAGCACTGGCACATAAAGGCTGTTGAGGACACTAAGAAACCAGAATGGCTCAGCAAAACAGTCCACAGGAGGGAACAGGTTATTTAAAGGGTGCTTGCCCAGGCTACGCGCCAGCAATTCTGTTTGGAGGCCAACAACCCCACCATGGGGAGCAGTGTGAGGTGAGGAGTTAGGTGCCAAGTTCCCATCAGCGTTTTCCAGCCACAACACTGCTGCTAAATTTAAACAAAATCTGTTCCCATCCATTCTAGACACCGTGCTCTTCCCTGTCACACAAGGCAACCTGAACCTGATATGCCCTCCAGGCATTTATTTATATATTTATTTGCAGTCGGTTCACCTAGTGACCACCCATCCCTCCAGAACATCTCATGACCTCAGAGGCAGCTGGGGTGCCAGGGGCACTCAGCCACAACTTCATGGGAAAGGATGGAAAAATGCGATAAAGTTGCTGATGCAGCTTATGCAGAGTCCCCAGGAAGTGTAAGGATCTGCATGTTGTCCTGCTTTCATGTAACGTTGGGCAATGTACCTTCTCCACTAAAAATAAGGGTTGCATTTGTACCAAAGGTGTTCCCAAAGAGAGGCTAATTTCACAAACGCAATTTTTTCTGAGCGCAGGTCACCTTGGCAAATGCTTTTCCTTTCTCTGAGAGTGGAGAGATGGAGGAAATGCCTGCTCAGAGCTCCTGTGTCCTCAGCTGCATGACAGGTCAGTAAAGAGCAATGAAACACCCCATCAACCAAGCCCATGCTATTAAATTGAAACCAGCGATGCCACACGAGTGTTCCCTATATCATATAATCAAATAAAGCTGAAATTTCCATTCCTTTTCAACTGCACTGTTGCTGTTGAAATGACATATAGAGTAAAGTTCCTGCTGTAAAGTAAGCACCTGGGGTTTAGTTTGCATACTGCATGAATTGGGGGCTTTTATCCATTTAATATATTTCTTTTGTTATGTATTAGAAGAAATGCTTTTAGGAGCCTGAGAAACAGTAAGTTTGCATATCGCCTGTAACTAATACTGTTAGTTAAAACATTCCGTGGTGTATTGCTAATAGGATACAGAAAAGCCCAAAACAGGAACAACACCATTAGCAAAAAAACATAGGGCATGTCCTTAGCAGAAGGAAGAGACAAGGCACACCTATATTCCATACTGGCGTCCAAAAGCTTCCCACTCGTCAAAGCCAAAATACTACCATGGTCACAGCATTTCTGAATGAAATCCAAGATGGGTGGGTGGGAAAATGCCAGGCCCTTTTATTTTTTCTTCAAAAATTTTTGAAAGGAAATAATAATTTACAAAACCTTTCTCACTGGGAAAAAATGTTAGAAGAGGAAAAAGAAAAAGAAAGAGGAAAAAAGAAAAAGAAATAAAAACAACCAACAACCAATTCTAACTACATCTGGCCCTGCCACAGCAGTTTTTGTAATTACTACCCCAGGAGAGACCTGGGCCATGATTCGGGTTTCCCAGTGTTTAATTAATTTAAGTAACACGTAACAGCATTAAAGAATTTGTTGGGTTTGCTATGGTCAGTTATGACCTGGCCTGTAAGCTGTGGCTAAACTACCCAGACTTTCTTGTGTCTGGTCCTGTGATGTTGGGTTTTGTATTTTATTTAAGTAAACCCATACGGACTGCATGTGCTCTCTAAACAAAGTCAAACTGTGAGCACCCAGTGTCACTCAGCACAATCCCCCAACAGCTCCCAAACATGCATCCGGCCCAATCCTTTCTTCATGGATGACTCCATCACAGGACTCACCTGTTTTAGCTGCTTGTATTTAAAAATACAGAGGAAATTTCCTTTTTCACTTGTTTTCTTTAGAGTCTAGCTAGTCTTATAAACAAGGGAAGGCTGGGGAGGATTTAAAAAAAAATCTCTTCCTTCATGGTATTTAAGATTTGAAAATCAGAAGGTGAGACTCTCTAGCAGGCGAGTGTGCAGATTAATCGTTCTGATAGCTGGACCCAACCTTGCCTGCATTTCTGCTTAGCAGGTTAATGCTGGGCCATTCTTTGTGAACCTGCAAATGACCTAGAGCAGCTACGTAAGGCGCATGACCAAAGACTTCACTCCAGAATAATCTGGAAGAAGGCTCAGATTTCTGTTCAATATCTGTTGGGTTTGGTTTTTTTTCCACAGAGAGGATAAATTATTTCTTTTGGACAGACTTGGAGACAGCTCTGCTTATGATAACTTGTCAACAGAGTAGCAGAGAGAGACAATTGCATTAGTCTTTCGGCCCTTGTGTATGAAAATATGGAGAGATTTATAGGCTGTTGCTCAAGCTGCAATACCAGCTCAGCACTGCATGTGTTTGGGGCACTAGATAAATAAGAAAATTCACCTGCATCAGTTATGAATGACAGAGAACGGTGGACAACAGGGAGAACTTCCTTGGCCCTTCAGGAGAGGGTCATGGCTGACCTAAGAGCAGAGACCTGTTCCCTCACACGTGGCGGAGAGCACTCCCACCCCACTGAATCATTCCCCATCACCAGGAAAGCCCTGGTGACCTCTCAGAGGACAAGCTGACCCCAGCACAGGAGGCAGCATCCACAGCATCCACTTTCTTGAATCATCCCTACATAGCACTTTGCTTCTTGAGCACCACAGAGCAACAGTGTGGGAAACACAAGTCTTGTACTGAGGTGGAGCATCGTCCTCAGCCATGACTCTGCAGTTGGCCATGCCAGGCCTGCCCGTAGCCATCCACCACAAGGACATCACATATATGTTTGTTTTAAATATAGAGAGGTGATCCACTCCTCTGCCACTGTGCAGCTAACTGATGCTCAGCCAATTAGTTTGATCTTAGTGTCCTAGATGGGATTCAGTCAGCATTTAAGTATATCATCGACAAAAATAGAAAATCAGAAGGACCTGGGAGCTATTTTGGTCTAGGCTTTGACTGTAAATGGTGTGGCTGATAGCTGAGACCACTGGCTCTATTACAAGTAAAAGCCCCTTCTAGAGTAAACAGACGAACTGACTCAAATAGATCAGCTTCAGTTTTCACATAAGTCTTTACATATGAGAAATACTCTTAACAAGGTCTATATTGCCTTATCCCAAGGTCCCTTACAAGGGAAACAATTAATCCCTACTGTCCCCAAATACCTTCTTACTTTCATGTCCATCCAGTTATTGCTGTACACCAAGGTCTTCACATTATGTCATTGGATTCAGAACACCAATAACCATATATGAAAATTCAGCTCATATCTTCTAGCAATATCAGACAACTTGGTTTCCAGTGGATAAGTTTACTGCACTGAAGTATATTTTGGAATGCAATATCCAGCCTCTGATCTCTGACTGACTTAATATTTGCCTCCCACTATAGCATTTGAGAAATGTTAATGGTCTTTTTTATTTCCTTTTTCCAGCCAACACCTGTGAGAGGGAGCGAAGTAGTATCATCTCTGTTTTGGAGAGAACCACTGTTGGCAGAAACAAGCTAAGGCCAAGGTTATTTGAAATGTCTAAAACCCAGCCAGAAATAGTTCTTCTGGGTCCTACTGAAGGTACTGAAAAAGGTAAGAAAGTTGGTCAAAATTGTTCTTGGAAGCTCAGCTTCCACTGAAGGTAGAAGAATGCTTAATCCAGAAGCAGAAAAAAAGAAGAAAGAAAAAACAAAACAAACTCCACACCATCACAAATCCCAGTGGGTGAAAGCTGAAATAAAGCACTGAAATAGATAGTATTTTTCCCAGCTGTGAGGATAACCTTACCATGACCTCCCAAAAACGGGGTCCTTCAGTCAAGAGTGACTCCTTTTGCAAGCTCATTTGGAAGCTATGAGCTTGATGCAAAATGATATCTTCTGGTCTGAATCATGTAGGAGGTCAGACTGAAAGATCATCATAATCCCTTCCAGCCTTAAAGTCCATGACAGATTAGTGTCTTTCACATGGATAGCTCTTGCTCTGAGCAGATGCTGAATTATTTCAGCATTTAAGTGTTTTGCTGCTGGCTCTGATAGGATTCACTGCTCCGACCATGCTGCCTTCCAGCTCTTTATCTTCAGGAGAATGACCTGCTGGTAAGGGCTGACACAAGCTTTGTCTTCCAGTCATCATTTTATTTTAACAAGCACTGGATCCAAAAATGGACTGACAATCCAAGACAAGAGAGTGGCAGATTTTACAGCCTCTTTCTCAAGACAGACACATTCCAGAAACACCAATTGAACATATGGAGGAAATGCTTGAAAAACACCTCCTGTGCTGTTTTGTTCACGTTGCTCCAACATGGCAAGGATGCTCAAGTATACCTGCCTGGAAAAATTCCAAAAAATACCTGGGATGCCAGAATTGTGCTTTAGTAGATGACACCTCCTAATACATCACCTTGGACTGATGTTCCTTGAGGAGAAACCTACTATTAGAGACCAGCCTAATTGCAAAATCATGGAATAATTTAGGTTGGAACAGTCTTCTGGAAATCCCTACTCTAACCCCTACTTGAAATAGGGTCAGCTTCAGAGCTGTCTGCTCCAGCTTTGAGTATCTTCAAGGATGGAGAGTCCCCAGACTCAGACTACTGGAAGAAGAGCAATAAATAATGGAACCAAACTCTTCTTGGCAGTGGTAGCAGGCAGAGCAAGGCACAGTAATAAAAGTTAGCAGAAGAGGTTCCCAAGTTGCAGCTCACGAAGCTCAGACTGGCAGCTCTGAGACCTGTAACTGAAGAGGGGACGGCAACTCCACTCCCAGAGGTTTTCAAGACTTGGCCAGACAAAGGCTGAGCTGGCCTAACTAACTGTTGGCAATAGCCTTTCTTTACATGGGATGTTGGACTAAAGACTTCCAGAGGTCCCTTTCAACCCATGTGTCTATGACTCTGTAAACAGATAGATCAATGGATCAATCTATCAATGGAAATCAACATAGCTTTTGTAAAGGTAAGTCACACCTGAAAAATCTATTAGATATTTTTGAAGGATTGCCAGACATGAGGGCCAGAGTAGTTTGCTTAATTTGTTGCACTTGGGTTTTGAAAAACATTGTCAGCTGGTAAAGGCTCTAAAGAAATCGTTATTATGGATAATCATAAACAAATGTCAGATTAAACACAGAAAGTTAAAAGTAGGCATAAATAACAATATATATATGTGTGTACCTATGTGCATATATTTTTGTATATATGCGCATTCTGACATATGTAATAGAATAAGAGTTTATGGAAAGTCCCCAAACACCTTGTAAGCTGTGCTGGAATTTCAGCTATTTAGTGCAGTTGTAGTGATCTGGCAAAGGGATGAAAGAATGATGAAATGACCAAAGATCAGGTACTAAAAGTTATCCAGGATTTTCAGATCTAAGCCTGAATGTGAGTAATTGTGGGAGGTTCTCATGACACTGAGTAACCAGGCAATGAAACCACAGTTAATACTCAGTCTCAATAAGCACAGATTAATGTTTGTGGGAGAAATCTTCCTAGCCATACATAGGAAAAGGACTGAAGAAACTGTGAATAATTGTCTGAAAATTTCAGCTCAGTAGCTTTGAAAAAGTGAGTGATAGGAATTACCAGAAAAGGGCAGAGAACAAAAAAGTCCACTGCACATGCCCAAATTTTGGAAATTTTAGACAGCCCTGGGCAATATTTCTCAATAGTAAAACCGCAAAAAGTGACGTGAAGGGCAATGCTGATCAGGAACCTGAAGTAGCATCTGCAGGCCAAGTGACTGCATCTGCTCTTCAGCTTCGAAAGAGCTGATGGAGGGACGGGTGACCAGAGGGAATGCCACTAGAAGCAGGCTGTCCCATCTGTAGGTTTAATTTCCCCAAGCCCTGGATTAGGTTCCCTGCAAAAACACATGACTAGTAACGATTCATACTGGTGTACCCATAACATGTGCAGAGGACAGGGCAATTAAGAGCTAGAGACCATATAGGTATTTCATTCTGAGGTGGCCAAATTACATATATGTGGCAAGGTCTACCAGAAAACTCACATTTCGGTCTGCAGAGATAGACTGAAAGAAGGAAAGAAAGCAAGAGAGACCTCTGACTCACAGGTGCTCGGGTGCGATGAGAATAAACGAGAAACGGTTAAAAACAAGCTGCACCTTTCACACCCGCACGCCCCATGATGAGACTGTAACAACCATGTAGACTTTAAGTGGCACGAGAAATGGCAGGGATTCTAGTTTAATGTTTTTACTATTTACTTATAAATAGTATCAGTGGGTAGAAACTCCTATTTCCAGTTTTGTAAGGGAACAAATAATTCTAGAAGTCTGTGCTCTCTCCAGAAATACCAGCATCAGGGGATGTGACAGGTTCAACATCCTGGAGGAGAAGGTCTGGGCACCAAGAGCAGTGGACAGGACACTATATCGCTTGTGTCGAAGTGCAGCTCATGTACAAAATCTGACTCACCTGTTACTGTTCCCAGGTAACAAGATCAGTGAGAGAAAAGGGGTATACCCCTTAGATCTGGGAGCTTTCTCCAGGTCTTGGCCACAAGTTACTGTAAGAGGCAGGGACCTAAACGGCCAGATGTTTTTGTGACAGCTGAACAAATTCATATTTCCTTGACAGTCCTTTCTAGAAAGATTTTCGTACAAAGTGCTAAATACACTGGAAGGTTTATGATGTAGGACGTTAAAAGCTAGGATACCAAAATGGCCAAATTAGTAGCTCCCACCCATATAATACACAGCTTTCCAGGCACTATGTACAGACCCATGAGTATAGAAGTCTTGGTGAATGAGCATCATCCAAATTAATTTGGGCTTCTCCTCCTGCTATAAACAACGGATTGGAGCTTCTTGGCAGTAGTACTGACTTCAGCCTCTTCCAGAACAACGAAGCACCAGTATAGAGTCCTGCAAAACCAAGCTATGCCGCTTTTGAATTTCAGTTGTGCCTGACAGGTTTCAGAAACCGAAACTCAACCGCACAAAGCTTTGCAAACAGATAGTGTGACAGGAAAGCTGGCCAGCACCCAAGCCCATCCTGACAGGGGAAACTGGCACAGCTGTTTCTGAAAACACCTACTCAGTTCACCCATGCACTGAGCAGTTCTACAAGTTAGTCATTAACCGCCTCGCCCCCACAGAGGCCCGCATGGTGTATAATAACCTCATGATGTGGCTGTCTACAGCCAAGCGCCTCGCAGATGTGTAATGGATCCAAACCTTCACGCGCTCCTGTGGTGTCTTGGGGTGGAGTAGAAGGAAGGAGTCTTGGAAGGAAATTCCCATGATGGTTTCAATGGTACTCTAGCTGCCAAAGGGGAGTCAGGATGCTCTGTGGGTGCAGCCCCAAGTGATGAGGGTGAGTTACAGACAGCTGAGGCATTACGGAACCTGAAAACCGCTGCTAGAAGCCGCATTGTGCAGTACTGCTCACTGGCAGGACCTCGCCTGGGATGTGAGAAACGAGAGTTCCTCCTCCACCTGGAAAAGACTCAGATCCCTGTGTTGCTTGGAAGGTTCTTAAACACGGTGGTACTGGCACTACTGGATGAAGGCTTGTCCTGTTGAAGTTTGCCCAAATGGTAGCCACACAGGAAAGACTCCAGGTGGAGAGATACGAGACCCGACACTTTGGGCATTCAGCAGGGACCTGGCTCCTACTTCTTGCTCCAGTTGGGTATTCTTATCATTAGACCAGTCTCCTGTCTCCAGAACAAACTCTGCAGTGCACCACTCAATTCCTCATCCTTCCGTATTTTCAAGTGGTCCATTCAATCTTGAAGGGCCAGGAACAGATCACGCAGAAGAGGACCAGCTCTTTTCTTCGATTTTGAAGGGATCTACTTTGAGAAAGCTGATTTCTACCATGGAGCCCCTGGCCCATTGCTCCCTCAGAGCAGGACAAGACTCATCAGCACAAGGGAGGATTTCCCGACCACCTTCTGGCACCCGGGGAGGCTGCCAGCAAGCATTGGGGTGGGGGGAGCGCTGCAGTGAAAAGCTGGAGAGCACATTTGATAAATAAAAGGTTTCCTTCCCCTTCACAGCAGTGACACGGAAGGAAACAAAACAAAAAGCAACACAGGACTGAGATAATGCCCTGTACACTGTCTAAGCCTCTGCTAGGGTTCCCCATGCTCTTCCAGGCTGAGAAGCCTGAGAAAGAGAACATGTCCCAGCTGCAAAGCCCAAGGTCCTTGTCACTCGCTAGCATCTTTATGATCCCCCTAAATAATTTCTGCTGAACTCACTGTGGTAAATTTTCGAGCACCATGGTACCACCGCTGTACCCTGGGATGGCTGGAGGAGCCTTCTCCCAGGCAGCAGCCGTGGTTGTACCTGCTTTCCTCTCTTACACACTGTAAATTTGCAAAAGCACGTCAGCTACAACCAGGGACCAGGCCCAGTGGGTGGCATTTATTTCCTCAGCTGCAAGCAGGGTCTGGCCATGGCCGCGCAGCGAGCTGCGTGCTGCAGGCCCCACCAAGGACCTCCACGCTCTCTGGAAGGAAGGAGTTTTATTTCCATCTGGCAGCTCTCCGTGCCACAAATCAAGCGACGCATTGTTAGTTTTAAGACAAAAGGGGAGGGGAAGAACAAAAGATCAGAGCGGGACTGATTTCTGTCTTGTCGTCCTCCCCGGGGGCTCTTTCCTGTTTATGAAAAGTTTGCTGAGGGCTACAGATGAGCCTCCAGTACAACCTCTGCTCCAGACAGCCTCCAGCACTTGGGAAGAGGAAATGACTCCGAACTTGGCAACGCGAGGCCCATCTTCGCCTGCACGTCCTGCCACTCGCTGGAGAGCAGAAAGCAAAACCTCTCAGAGGAGGTGCGCGGAGCACTGCTTTTTGTCACAGCCATCAAAAGTGAAGGCGAATAGAAGCATAGATTCATAGAATGCCCTGAGTTGGAAGAGACCCACCAGGATCATCGAGTCCAACTCCTGTCCCTGCATGTGACAACCCCACAGTTCACTCCATGTGTCTGAAAGCGTTATCCAGTCTCTTCTTGAACACTGTCAGGTTGGGGCCGGGACACCTCCCTGGGAGCCTGTTCCAGTGTCCAGCACCCTCTGGGTGAAGAACCTTTTCCTCATGTCCAACCTGAACCTCCCCTGGCACATCTTCCTGCCATTCCCTCGGGTTCTGTCGTTGGTTGCAGAGAAGATATCAGCACCTGCCCCTCAATGCATACTGAAACTTTTGCACTTAAAATGATGCAGGGAACCCACTGGTCTGGCAGAGTCATGGATGTCGTGGAGTCAACAGCAGAAGTGAAGGCTTTTCCCCAAGTGAAGCTGAGGGACCCTTACCCTGCCCAGGACCCTTCTGTTCAAAAAAAAACCAGCTGAAACACACTCGTTGCCATGCCTGGGAAAAGCCCTTCTGAGGCCACTAGTGTAAAAGGTGAACACACAAACCATCCACAGGTACAACGAGGAGTGCAGGGGCGGGCAGGCACAGTCCAAAGGTGCTCTGTTGACCAGCAAGACAACGTTTTCCTCCCAAATGCCGACCCTGCAAATGCAGGCTGTGGTCTGAACCTCCTCCCGGGTCCAGCATCAGCAAGCGGTCTCAGTGCAGTTCTCCCCCGGCTGTAGCCACGGCTCAGGGAGGCTGTGGTCCTCCACCACCCTGCTACGTCTGCTTGCGCTGGGACACCCTGGCTGTAGGGAAAGAAAGGAGTCAGCTCAGCTTTCCAGTTCCCAGATGAGTCTCCAAAGTAGTCAGTAAACAACGCACGGCAAACAGAGCAAATGAGACCAGAAAGACAGTAAAACGATGGAGCCATTTTCAGGGGCTGGAGTATTTTGCAAGCCAGGGGTGATTTGAGTGGGGTTGGCCCAAGGTTTTTACGTGGGCAAGGCACAAATAGCCTTTGTCGGCCAAACCCCAGCATATCTGTAGAAATACTTGTAGAAAGCTAAAAGAAGGAATCAGAGGAGGTTCTGCAGGGCGCAAGCACTGTGTGTCCAAAGCATCCTTCAAAGGTAGGATCCCACCCTTGCTGGCACCACTGGTACACGCAGGTGCTCCTCAAAACGGACAGAGTTACAGTTGCACGGCATGAAAGACATCCTTACCTTATTGTGCTTTTCAGGCTGTTTAATTCCCCCTTTATTTTAACCTCTTCACCATCCCTGGGAGTCCAGGGGCTGTCACCTTGCAGGGCTCTTCCCTCCCACAGTCTCCCCATGATCAGGTCCCTCTGGCCTCCAGACCAGCTGTGTGCAGGGGACCTCCTGGTCCTCCATGAAGGCAGCGAGGGTACCCTGGCACAGCCGGACTCGTGCCACCCACCCCTGGGGAGGTGACACTGTCAGTCACAGAAATCCCGTTATTCTCCAAGGCAAAGCCCCTAAGTGTCTCCTCAAGGCCAGGTGGGTGCCAAAGGACACCCTTGAGCTGGGGTGACATGTCCCACGTGGGCAGTGGCCTCCAGCCTTGCCAATGCACTACAGGTGGCCACAGCAACTGCGAGCTGTCCTGAAACTGGAGCCTTTACAACTAGTTAGATAACAGATATGGCCCATTAGTTTGGCAGGCCGACAGGCCTCTGTGCCAAAAAGCCCATCTCTGCTCAAAAGGGACACTGTTAACAGTAACTCAAGAGGATGCAACAAGAAGAAAATAAACAACAGTTGAGGCAGTTGGTGTAATTGGCCAGCAGACGAAAATAAATTTATGCCAGCTTGTGAATACGGCTGCTGAGCATGATTCAGTGCATAAATCGTGTGGCACAGAGCACAGGGCAGGCAGGAATAAAATTAAGTAAAAGACAAAGGCCAGGCTGCCTCTTGGAGAATATCACCCCCCAAACACCCAGCTTTTCCCATTTATGCTCATTTCACTCACATGTGTCCCCTGATGTCATTAATGCATGAGTTTCCCAGCCCAGCCATAATGTTTTTCAGGAGGGACATATGCCCGAGCCACTGATAAAACAAATACTCAACCCCTCCAAAATCTGAGCAGAATTTAAAAAAAATAAATAAAAAAGAAAATGTTCAGCAGAAAATCCCAACCATTTCAAGTGTTCTTTGAGAACCATACATGAATAACAAAGAGTGAGCCAGCCATTTACTCCTTTGCGGATCACTTTTAAGATCAGCTTTTGTTCTGTGCTTTTTGAGCAGCTCAAGTCCAATGGACAAAAATTCCATTCCCAGGAGCACACAAGAAAGAAGTGGGAGCCCTGGGCTGCACATTTCACCTTTACTTTTTTAATTCTACACTATAAATGTTCGGCATGGTCTTAACACACTGAGCCAGCGCTTTCCTTTATGCAGTGGGGCCGACAGCTTGGAAACTGGGATTCTGCAAGGAGGAAAGAAGGATGGAGGCCACAGATGATGTGAATCACATAGAGAAAAAGAGACCTGAGCCAGGATGGATGGGACCCTACCAAACACCAACATCATTGCTGCTTTGCAGATGGTGCTTCTGGATCTTACAGGCAGCAGAGGAGAAAATATCTTCCCTTTTTGCATCCTGACCTGGATACGTATAACGCAATTTGGACACCTACTCATCTCCAAGTTTAGCTGCAAACGACTTGCTCTCATCAACCCTCTTTTGCAGGAAAGCTCCAGTTCTTGCTCACACAAAAGTGGCTTCAAAGGCAGCGGAGCCCCATGCTCATGTTCCTTTCCACCTTCACAGAGATGTCCCACCTTGTTGCCAGCTCAAACATCCTTTGCAGGGAAAGCAATGAACAAGCTCCTAGCAAGAGCTGGTTTTCCTGTCTTTTTCCTCAGAGTGACAGGCTGCTTGTTTCCCCCCTCAAATCCTGATTTATTCACTCTATCTTTTTCAAAATACAGTCAACTGAATCACAGCACCAAGCAATGAGATCACTCTAAACTCCGCAGAAGATGTTATCGCTGCGGTCCTATGATTCCCTCAGTCTTTGCTTTGACTGCCTTGTTTTCCTGAGCCATATGGGACGATGCTGCCTCTCAGCAAAATATAGATGTGAGAAGTCTCAGGGGCTGTGCCTCAAATAACAAAGACACTAGAATTTCCTTAACAATTATAACTCTAAAAACTACATTTTTTTTTAATCATAGAAGAAATACTTGGGCCAAATTTTCAAAGATTAGTTCAAATCCCGTTTACACACGGCAAACAAATGGTCTGGTTTTCCCTCAGAACTTAGAGGCTCTTTGAAAAATCAGGTCATAGAAGTGGGAGCTACTGAAGGCAGAGACCTTCTACCAAACCCTTTCCCAAACATCTTCCCATGCCGACAGAGTCACTCCTCTTTACAGCCTCCCACACAGCCTGGGAAAGAACATCGCACTGGAAGCATCAGACAGCTGGAAGAGGTGGGGACCACTGAAGTTAGCGGCGTTAGATATAGCTGGGCTTATTTAAGCAAACACACTTTCATGCTTTGATAGGATGCACAGATTCACTGAAACTGAGGCCAGGAGAACCCACAGCATGCATCCAGCCCGTCCTCATACGTCCAGTACAGAAACCATTTCCTTCTTTGAATATGACAAATGCATCTGTAGCATGACTACAAGGTCTCCTAATTAACAACGAATTGTGTTTCTTGCCCATTTGAAACCACACGATTGCTTCAGGAAAGCTGTTTGTGGGCATGTGTGGTTGTGCACAGGCACGTGGAGGCACTCGCTGCTGTGTCATCTGGCCATGAGGAGACTGTCACGCGTATCTTTGCACCTGCAAAGCCACTCATCCCAAGTTCTCCAACTGCCCTGCAAATATTAATTGATGATTCACATCCTGGGAAGGTAGGTAAATATCAGCTCCCCTGGTTTTACAGACAGGTCAACTGTTGCATAATGCCACTCGATGTCATTTAGAAACTAAAACCAAAAGGTCATTTGCTGTTTTAAGGACTATCTCCCATTCCCTGTATTGTGTAACATTACTTCATGTTATGTAAGCATTTTTTTTTCCTAGTATTTTACATGTGTGTCTAACCTAGCTTCTGCTGGCGTCCATGGTTGTCTGTTCTGCAACCACAGATAAGTGTTCTGCTTATTTATTGGAAATCTCCCTTATCTGCAGGCTTTCATCACACGTTGGAGTCCCCAACAGCTTCCATCCCTACAAAGCACCAGCAAGCCCCATGCACAGCTACTGGAGGGAATTGTTTGGACACAAACCTCAAGCAGATATCACTGGGGCAAGCTGTAAACCAGACACTCAGACCTTTAATGATTAATGACTGTCCAGACACATCTGAAACCCAGAAATCCTGCATCAAGTCTGAGCAGAAGGCACATCTGCCCAGGTAACAACTGGCAAACCTAAACCACTACTTGAGGTTCATTTTCAGCATTTGGCAGACAACTTCCCCCTTCATTTGGAGAAACACCATTGATCAGTGGATTTTTAACTCCCTAGACCTGCCTGGGGCAGTGGGTGTGTTAAACTACACCTTGTAAAGAGGGAGAGAAAAGGTGTGATCTCAGGACAGACTGTTGCTGGAGAGTGAAACAGCCGTAGGTGTGCATATCTCAGCTACGGGACGATTTCTGCTCTTATTGTTGGGACCTTCTGCTGCTGCTTTGTTATTAAAGTCTGCAATGCCGGTCTGCTTTAGAAAAACCTTGTTTGCAGCAGGTATAGCTCCAGAATTCTTTGAGTTCATATTTCGTTTTATTTTCTTTTGTTGGCCAAATCTTTGGTAGAGCTCTGCTTGGGCTAATAACACCAAGTTACAAAGGCTGGAAACAGGGTGTTTTTTGGAAACAGGTTGAAACGAGTGCTATTTTTCTCACAGCTGCAACATAGGTGGTGACAAGTGATGCTAGAGGCTGTTACTTGACTCTCCTTCCCCCACTGCTCCAGTGTCCCATGGAGGATGTCCCAGGGAAAAGAACTACCTTGGACCAGGCTGTGACAAACCCTGCAGCCCAGGAAGGTCACCACGGGAGTAGCCAGAAGCCGGTCTTGGCACCAGCGCAAGGAGAGCCATGATTTACCAAAATCCAACCATCCACCTGCTTCCTTGTCTTGTTCCTCTTGGACCTGGGACAGGGCAGGCCTCATGTTGTGTCTGCCCTCATATTGGACAAGGTAACCCTTCAAACAACTAGATAAGACGCCACGCAGTCTTTAGAAATACATCTCAGTATTCATTGTGGAAGTATCACGTTCACCCCACCATAGAGGTGGAGCATGCATTTTGACCCATATCTACCAATCCAATAGCTGTGCTGATGCCCAGAGCCAATATATCATCTTCTGGGCAAGTTACCTTGAGCTTCAAAGAGACTCCTCTTCCATGAGGACAACAGGATGTGTCTGTCCCAGGTCTTCCTCCTAACCCAGTGATGCTGGAGAACTTGACCTAGGAACGATCACAGTTCAGCATGGGTTAGAAAGATGAAAAATAAACACTTACCAAATGTGCTCTCCCTGCCCAGCAGCAACTGAAGTTATACAGCATCTTCTAGGTTCCCAAAAGGACCATTTTACTCTTAGACAGCCTCTTTAACTATTTTTCTTTCTCTTTTTGCAGCACAGAAGGGGAAACACTAGCTTTGCGGATTGAAAACTGTTTCATGGAGTGAACGCTGTCAGTACTGAGGAAGAACATAAGCTCGAGAAGGAACTGTGCTCAAACGAATGCCCTATTGTGAGATAAGTTTTTCTTTTAGCAATGAATCAACATAATAATCCATCTGTAACACTAGATGTGTCCACCTGTACTTCAGCAAAGGGCCATCTGCCCATCTGCATATATGTTCAAAATGCTGCTGGGACAACCGCGATGGTCTCTTAATGAAAGGCACTCAGCAATTAGTACTTAAGTGAAATCATGCCTAGCTGGTTCTGAACCCTCATTTATCCTTCCCACTCCAACGCAACAAGTGTCTGTAACTTTTTCTCTTTGTTTTTATCCCAGCAATTTCTTTTTAAATCCGGCGGGGAGGGGTGAACGCGTTCCGATTCCTGCAACAGCAGGAGCCGAATCAAGTTGTAATCAACATATGTCTGGTGTAAGCTGCGCGGCCGCGAATTAGAGGGGCAAACCGCTCATCATTTCCAAAATACCCACCTGCTCGGGGGCCAGGCTGCAGCGAAGCCATCCACTCCATCTGTCTGATAAACAGGCTGCAGATTTGCTGAAAGCTGAACCATTTTGCCTCTATTTGCTTCCTTTCTTTCCCTCTGCTTCTCCCTCCCTCTTCTAATTGGAGCTCGCTTGAAAGGTGCAGGCACCCACAAAAAACAATGCGGCACAATGAGGCCAGCGCTGACGTTCGTTAAACCGCTTCAACCGAAATCCGTGCCCAGCTGAGGCTGAGCGAGCACAAAGGAGACAGACCTTGTCAGCCTCCAGCCAGAGCAGGAAAATTAAAAATAAAATGAAATAAAATAAATTATCCAGGCTACGAAACAGTGCAGAAAATCCATTTGGGGTGCGTTGTGTTACAGTTATAGAAAGTAGGTGCAACCGAGGTGCGAAGGGTGGTTTAGCACATGGGTCCTGCTGGAAAAACCAGGTAGGAGAACACACGTGATGTTAAAAGCCCCGAGGACCAGCCCTCCAGCACCACAGCAGAGGGACGACGCGGGAGCGAGACCGGAGCATCCTTGTGTCCACCCCAGCTCTGCCGCAGGCTCCCTTGTCAGTTTTAAGGCATAGCCCCAATGATTAGATCGAGCAAAGACCCCAGAGAGCACAAGAAAGTAGTGGAAATTGTGTGTAATGGTATTGTCATGTCTAAACAGGTGTAATCAGGAAAGCACGGCTTCCTGGAGGAAGTCTTCCCTTGCCATCCATGGCTCAGAATCATCCTGGCAGTCCCGTTGGTGGTTAAATAAAGATATTTCCACCCCTGCTCTAAAAAGAAAAAAAAATAATAATAATAATGATGGCCAGGAGGCTGAATTGCTCGCAGCCTGGGAAGCGCAGACTCCTGCATGGAGTGTCTAGGCCAGGACATGTTATGGTCATGAATTTCCTTCATCTAATTGCTTAACCTCATTAGGGAAATACTGGATTTCTCCACTAATCAGACCTTCCATTTCACTTACAAAGGAGAGGAAAAAAAAAAGGAACTAATTGTGATTCTAAATACATTTTACTGAAAACATTCAACAACTTCTACCAGACAGTAAGGACATCCTAGGAAGGCACATTATTCTCCCAGTAGCCTGGACTAATTTCATAGGAATCAGTTACATTTTCAGATGAATTACTTGCAAGAGGCATTGAAATTGGACAGTAAAAGTTATCTGCAAGAGTAGGTTTCAGATGAGGCAGGGAAGAGCAAAAAAAAGAAAAGAGAAGGGAGCTGGGGCAGTTGAACGTCATCCCAGCCCATAGCTGAGTGCTCTGGGAACACGTCCTCACTCCACGCTGCCGGAGGGAGGAGTTCAGCCAAGTCTGGTTTAGAAAGTGGGACACGAGTTTAGAGCACCCAACAGAATAGCCCTCACTTTAAATTCGCATCATCACTCACATCGGATGAGTTTACCTGGATCAGGACATCACAGCTCAGTCCAAACTGAGGCATCACAGAATCATAGAATCTTTTTGGTTGGAAAAGACCCTGAAGATCTTAGAGCCCAACCGTTAACCTAACACTGTCACTAAACCATGTCCCTAAGATCCTCCTCATGAAGCATTTAATATTTCGGTTTGGGTTTTAAAGAGTTTAAGAAGTTAAATGCCGCTTTAAGGAAGTTTTAAGCTTGTTTCCATAGAGTTCACGCAATACTTCCCCTGCTTAAATCACTCACGCCATAAATCTTGAAGTCACTTTGCAATAGCAAAAAACCCCATAAAATCACTATTGTTGGATGGGTCCAAGAAGCTGCAGATAGTAAAAGCACCCAGTGACTACTGTGCTGACCAAATGGGGGTGGAAGCAGTAACTCGAATGAGGTTAATTACACACAAACTCCATAACAACTGATGTCAAAACTCTCTTGGAGAACACATCAGAATGAGCTGCTGAGCATATGGCAGCAATGCTCCTCTAAAACTGTATTTTGTGTGTATTGAACAACTAACAAGCTCCACCAAGGGTTCCAAGGATAAGCAGCAGGGTTCTAGATCTCAAGGCGCATGGAGATGTGGTGGAAGCGGCAGCACACGGCTCTCGGACCAGAACCTTTGCAGGTGAGCACATGCAACATGTTCCACCAACCCAGCCGGCTCACCTCTTCTAAGGACAAAGCTTTGAAGGAAACATCCCAGGTGATCTGCTAAGCTGCACTGAGGAGAGGATGAGCCCTGCTGTGAAAGCCTGCTGTGCAAGCACACAGATCCATACTCTGGTACTTTTGAAAATGAACGTCATACAGCTTGCAAAATAAACACAGTGATCAGATTGAGAAAAATTATTCTGGCATCTGTCAACCACCACTGAGAACGTTCCAACAAGCCCATGGGTTTTCAGGGTTTCTGCAGAGGGTAGCTTTACAGCAACACATAATCAGCATCTTTACCTGCAATTTGAGAGTAAATGTAAATTCACCGGGCACCATCCTACCACAATAGACTTGGATACAGAGAAATACACATTTATGTTTTTCAGAAAGATCACAGAATCATAGACTAGTTTGGGTTGGAAGGGGCCTTCAAAGCTCATCCAGTGCCCCCCCTGCCATGAGCAGGGACATCTGCACCAGCTCAGGTTGCTCAGAGCCCCGTCCAGCCTGGCCTGGGATGTCTCCAGGGATGGGGCATCCACCACCTCTCTGGGCAACCTGGGACAGGGTCTCACCACCCTCAGTGTAAAAAATTTCTTCCTCATTTAGTTTAAAACCACCATCCTTTGTCCTATTGCAAAAGGCCCTGCTAAAAAGTCTGCCTCATCAAATAATAGTAATAATAATAATAATAATAATAATAATAATAACAACAACAACAACAGTAATAAATCTCTGCTATGGGGTCTCCTCTGCGATTGCAAACCCAGCCATCAACACAGCTTGGATGGCAGCAACTGCCCATGGGGCACTTTGCATCTCTGCTGCAAACCAGAGCGCTCATTCCCCCCACCCCAAGTCTTTTAAAACCAAATGCACTTTAGGAGCAAAAGATGTTTTAGCCCAAGCTTACAACATAGGGGCCTATATTCTACCACATGACTGGGATCTACAGATCACAGCTGAACTACTGGGAGCTCCTACCTCTGCTCCAGAGTGCTCTCCTTGCCACGCTGTTCTCAACTCCTCTTCCTCCGGCTGTTATTCACCTTGTAACTTCTAGGCTTGCTTGGAGATGCAGGTTGCACAGATCCAAAGGAAAAAAAGGATGGGAAAGGACAGTGGGAAGTCAGATGGCCTTTTTCCTGCCCCAAAGCAGGCTGAAATGCAGCTATTGCTCCTGACAGATGCTTGCTCTTAACAGATCTCCATTTGTGGAAGAGCTACTGTCCCCCCACACATCTGTTCAGTGATTCTCTACACTTTAAGTTTTTTTATATTTGGCCTTATAAGAAACTATCATTCATCCTAGCTGCAATTTAAGCCCAGTTATTGTATGATTTCAAGCTCAATTCTTTCAGGGTATCCTCACAAAGTGCATTTTCCCACATTTTCAAGATACGTCATGCCACTCTCCACTGCACGCTCTAGTCCTAAGTGCAGCGTCTCAAGTTGCAAACCACAGGTGCTCCTGCGAGGCACAGGATTGAGTCTCAACCAAATATAGCACCATTTGCAAACCTTAGCCTGAAGCTTGCTTTTCTACCACCAGCAGGACAAACTGCCAGATCCCTTATCTGAAATAATATTAACTAGCTGTCCTGACTCTGAATTTGTGCAGTTGTTCAACCCAATCTAAAGTTAGTGCCTTGCTGAAAAGGATCTTGTCTTTCCCCACCATCTCCTCCCTGTCGAAACCATTTCTACAAGTTGCCAAGGCTATTTTGAATTCTAGCGCTATCTTATCTTTCACATCTGTCCAGCTTCCTGTTGACTGCAAATTTAACGTGCGTACTATTTTGTTATCCAGGTTGCTAATAAAAACGAAAGATAAGTGACCTAGAGCAACTCCCACCACCCCATGCAATACGGTTTTCTGTTCTGACAACGGGGTGCAAGATGGAAGGAAACCACTCCCTGACCAGAGCTGCTTACAGCCCAGCTCAGCCCGCTACCAAACACGATTCAATCTCAGAAACCACGCTTTCCCTTTTTGCAAACCGCCTTCTGTATTTGCCCGAGAGCCACTACAGGTTTTGTCCTATAATCAAGTGCCACAAAGGTACCAAAATTCATCATCTGTGAATGTCTTTTGGAGTAGAACTTCAGATCTTGGGTGTGATGCAAAGCCAAAACCTGCCCACTCTCAAGTAAGATTTAACAATTCCTTTTACTCGCTGTTCTCATGGGGGATTACATTTGCATCTTTAGACAAAGTGCAAAAATTCCTTTCAGCAGATTTCTTCATTTGCCAGTGTTACTGCACAGCTGCTCAACTACTTATTTTCCTGTCAACCACTAATGAGAGCCTAAACTAGATAATTACTACTTCCTACTTTCATGAAACTTGTTCTTCAGTACCTAAAACCACTCCTATCCGTTTGTCTTCATGAAAGGGCTATTTAGAGTTTTAACAGCCGGCTTTGCAGGAGACCAAGTCCTGTGTCACCACAAGCAAATGTATCTGTTCTTTCACTTGGGAAACTCCTTCCTACCCTAGTTGTACAGGTAGGAACGTGGCTTCGTGTTGACTGGAAACAGTGCACCCACAGAAGGGAACTGGAGAACCCTGTGTTTGAGGATAGAGAACTCAATTCATCGAGATCACAGTCAGACTGTATTTCAGAGCTAGAATAAACATTACCTGGTCTTCCACTCTTGCCTTCGCGCTATCACCATCTTCTTAATAGCTTCAGTTCTTGTTATTTTTTTTTCCTTGACAAAGCACATCTTACCTTTACCTTTATTCATGCCCTCCAAGGTATTTTCCTCTTTTACTTCTTCCAGGAGCTTGTCTTCCTTGGAGGAGGAAGAGCCAAATGGATTGCCACATTAGCTTTCTCATTCCATGCCATTACACTTTTAACTAGAGCACTTTCAAATAGGTAAATTAGCTTTTAAGTGATCCCAGTTGTACTATTGGCCTTTGCTACAATCCTGCATTAAAGCTGATTCAATTTTACTTAACCTCTATTGCTCAATTAAGAAAAACACACAAAGAGAAGTGTGGTTCTGCAAGAAGCAACTGCAGCCCAGGAGGGAGCTGGGTTGTTCCATTACCCACAATGACTGATCATCGCCCTACAGGCCATTTCCCATCTACCAACAAGGGGAACTGGCTGTACCTTGCTTGCTACTTCTGGAAGTAGCTATTTCTTGAATAAGGAGCAAGAATTGTGATCCTCAGTTGCATAAGTATATTTCAAATAGCTTTGTGCATGTGTAAGCACCATTTGTATGCTCTGTGCTACAGCAGAGCAAGTATCTGTGGGACAAGACACACGTAGTTAACAGGAGCTTCTGAAGGAACTGGTCTTTCCTCCAACAGCAACTCCTTTATTTACTCATCCGGAAAAAGGAGAACGATTTTTGTCAACAGTGAGCAGCTTCACTTTCTCCCACACAATACATATTAACATATCAAGAACCCAGCAAGTCTTTGCAGTGTTCTTGCACCTTACTATGCATATATATATACCAATATCAATATCACAGATCATTGCCACTTGTAGTTGTATATGCAGTAGGAGTCATAAATGCAAGAAAAAAAGTTTTGAGTTTCTTAATGGCTACACAAACTTTTCAAATTTTGCAGAGATACTGAGTCATGTAAACTGGTTCAGTAATTAAAGGCCAGTTCTCTTTGTGATCTAAGGCTGACCCTAATCACGAGACTGGAGCCTGTTTCATATCTTGCCACAGCCTTTGTCATATGCCTCAAGATACTTATTTCTTATTGTAATCGCATTCCATTAGCTGACTTAAAATATGTCGCTGTACTTTGGTTTTATGGCACAAATTGCAGTAGGAGTTGGCTCACTTAAGCAGACTAACATGACGCATAATCTAGGCTTCCCCATTTCTATCCAATTTAAAACCATTTAATTTCCCCTTTGTTCAGGAAAATCCTTGTTGTAGCTGAACTAACAAAATAAGAATGTGTTGCAGTAGTCTGCAATGAATGCAGTGTTACACTTGAGACTATTTCAGTGTATGTAATCACTGAGACACACTTTTGGGATCCAGCATGAGTTATTCTCCAGACTAGCCTGATGTCACCATGACCAGAAATCTGCCCTCCTCCTCCACCCCATTCTGCATGTAAGTACCATATAACAGAATCTGCCACAGACAGTAAAATTCATAAGCAGACACAAGTGCAAAGCAAAATGTCATTTTATTTAATTCAAGGACTATTTTCCTTCTAGTATTGCTGAAGGGATCACCTCCTGGGGAATTGATCATTACAAAGTCCCTGTCTAAAAGTTCAAGTGCTCTTGTTGTACATTCTTTTGAACCACAGAAAACATAATGACCAAGTAGGTGGGCAGCTACTTGCAGTTTTATCCCACCTAAATTAGCATTGCTTCAGGCTAGAAAACAATTCAAGTAGTAAAATTATGGAAAATGTTAACCTTTAAGGTCACTACCATATTTTGATCAAAAAGTCCTGAATGTATGAAAAGAACATTTGTACATGTTATGAAGTTTTTTTTAAACCATACACTGTCAAAGATGGCAGTTAAGTATTTTGGACCAGTTGTCAACCAGATATTTAAGAGTTCTATCTGAAGGTTTATTACCAATTTCATTATGCAATTCACTTTTCACATTAAGGTCTTTAACAAAAGCAACATATACCCGCACCAGAATCACTGTAGACAGATTTAGTTTTATAGAATGCCCTTCTGAAAATTCATTTCAAAATAGAGACGCTTTTTCTCCAGAACTGTAAAAGCCATAAAAATGCAAAATATCTGTTAGGAAAATTTTTAATCAAAATTATTCCTTAATGTTCAAAATAACGTTTAACCTCCTACTTTTTTGTTGTCATCCACATATTGATCAATAGACTAAACAGGTAACAATGGTTCACGTTTTTCCCCCACCTGAAATGTTTCTTCTAACACAGGCCCAAGACAGGCAATACAGAGATTCAGGGACATGGATTATGCATGGCAAAGGTAATCCTCTATCGTTTTAATTTAGAACAACTCTGATTCTAGCACACAACTTGGGAGTCTTAGTTGTTTTCAATCTGCTCTAGGTCCAAGTCCCCACAGTCTAGAGGAAAGATGCCTTCTTCGGTGCTCTCACAATCACTCGTGTCCTCATCGCTTTCACATACTGCAGCTGCTTTCTTATAATCCCTCGTTTTGAAGCTACCTTGGCATGACCCGTGATGCCTTACTTCATCCAGCTGTTCTTTCATCGGACTGGAACCCGGGGTGATGATGTTCATAAGATCATTTGAGTCACATGGGGATGACACAATTGTCTTCATTTGCGTGTCATCATCATCATCTTCATAGTCAAGGGAGCAAAGACTTTTGGAATTTTTTAAAGTCTGCAATTAAAAAAAATACATGAAAATATTAGCCATGGGAGAAGCAGAATAAATTCCTTAAATTCTTGAATGGATTAAGAGTGTGTGCTCAGAAGTAGAGTGCCACATATGTTTAAAGTAATCCTGGAAACAATGAGGGACATGAAAAGAAAGGAAGAACAGCATTTACTTACTACGCAACCTGGTTTTGTGCAGATATTTTGCTTATGTAGATTCCTGTTAGTGAGAAAAAACTACCAGTCCCCTTTTTATGCAGAAAGGGCCCAAAACCTCGCTTTAGTCAACTAAATGAGGAACAGCAGACACCCAGCTTGATGAGGAAGATCAGCTTTCTGGCAAACCCATAGCACAGCATTTGGTAACATGGCATTAATTTCTCCCAATTGCCAAGAGTGGAGACAATGAGCCCTCGGGCATCACCTCAGAGATAGTGACTCTACAAGGTGGCCAGCACATCTGGGTAACCTCAAAGCAGAAGAAAACCAAGCTTCTACTGGAAGTGTTTTGCTCCAGAGTCAGCTAAGTTTGTCTTACATTTGGGTACCATTTGAACAAGAGCTCAGGAATTTGAGCAATTCTGTTTAAATGAGAAGTATATTAAAAACAGAGGGACACTTACCTCTATTTAGACAAAGGAAAAAGAAAATAAAACCTCAGTAAAAGTGCTACCTTTGTCCTGCAGATAAGGAATAAAATGCCTAAGCTCCTCATGTAACTAAGGGATCCTTGACTAGAATTCAGAAGCAGCATTTGGGAAAAATTAGAACTATATAGACAGCAGAACTTCGATCTTAGCAAGTGAGAAACTTCTAAATTCTGCCTCATACAAGCAAACAGTGAGAGGGGGGTGAAAAAGTCAGGGCCACTCTCCGAGGTGGTACGAGCCAGGGGAATAAAGCTGTGCTGGCTTTCAGTATCTCACCGGTTAAGTGACTCCAGTCTCTCATACGCAGCAACTGTTTTATTACAAGTAGATTGCAGGGAACAAGACCAACTTTCACACCCATTTTCGGCTTCTTCCCCCAATTTGTCATTTCTTAAGTATTTTCTATTTGTTGATACATTCGGATGAAATAGGAACATTGCAACATCCCCGGTATGCTATATTCCAGATGCTTTTTCCAGACCCCTGGGTAATCTTTCTACTTCACCCATGCATGTCAGCAGCTTCATGAGCAGCTTAACAGTATCTTTATGTATTTTTTTTTTTTTAAACAAAACTTCACAAATTCAGAGGAAATCTGAATTAGTCAGCCCTGCCTGTATAAAACTGGATGAAGGAAAGTCAGGAAACCTCACTGAGGTGAATTGATATGCCTGATCCCTCAGGGTCAATGTTACATACGGAACATCTTGCAGACAAGCCCACCACCACTCTACAAGTTCATACAGTTGCTTGGACATCTCTACATCAAATCTTGATGAATCAAATCTTGAGGAAAAGCTCGGGTGAAGGTAAAAAGCAAAACTCTTTGAGTTTTGGAGTTCAATCACAGCACAATCAGGTTGAGGAGTGAGCAGCAGTACCAGTGTGGGATGGTGGTCCACCATCCTTGGTACCTCTCCTCTTGCTCAAATTTCATCTCCTATAGTATCCATTAGATGACTAGTGAACAAGTCACAAGTTTCAGGCTAGAAGGATCTATAAAGAATAATTCAGTTTCTTTGGTCAGACATAAACAAGACTTCATTTAAGAGCTGATTTACGCAACTCCCAAGACCTGCATCCAAAGATCAACTTTCAAAAAAAAAAAAAAAAAAAGACTGTTGTCCATGTCAGGAGGAGTTAAAAGTCTTCATTAGCCATGGTTGAAGCCCACATCCAATGTTGCATGTGGCTACCATCAACAAAACCTTGCATGATCAAAATGCTTTCTATTTCCAAATTTCACTCCACTATGAAAACAGTTTTGGTAAAAAAAAAAAATGTATTCCTGTTTTCAAAACATTTCTATATAGCTCACTCACAGCTTACTCAAGTACAAACAGTTGAGCTCCTTTCTATGACTAAGAGGTGTGAATTTCTCTCATATTTACTTAAAAGTAAACCCGTCTATTTTTAAAGTAGAAAGTGTTAAAGGATATTTTAATCCTAATCCTATCTCACTGCTTTGAAAAACAACACATTTCCTGTTATGTATCTCCATATATGGCACAATATTTTCAGTTCCTTAAATCTTATAGTAGGCACTGGGAAGAAAAGGGATCAAATAAAGGAAAGCTTTGAAAGCTCTGCTTTCAGTGTTTTAGAAAGGAATTCCCCAGTCCCCCTTCAAAATATCTTTTATTCAATTTACTGCTAGAAATTAATCCAACCGCACAGCTGTCCTTCTAGAAGGTTTGTGTACATAAATGGAAAATTGCCTGTTAGCTGTACTGTGCTGAAACCACTTGAATGGGAACTTTTAGCCCATTTCAACACAACAGCAAGTGCATTCAACTGGTTCTTTGTTCGCCCACTTGTCACGACCGCACCGAACTAAAAATAGGTGGATTTATTATCTCGCAGCACAATCCCGCTTCTTTCACAAAGCAAAAGGTAGAAATTGCAATGCATTCAAGCCCTCTGAACTGCAGCTTTCCACATTGCGCTGGTACAGTACCACACCTTCAATGCACAATTGTGCTCGGTGGGGAGCCCGCAAGGACTTGCTCAATGGTCCTTGTTTCATAAAGGATACTGGACTAACAAGACAAAAAGAGTCCACAGTTGGCAATGGATAGAACTCAATCAGCTAAAAGTATTCTTTTGTGTGATGGGAAAAAAAAAAAAGGAAAAAAAGAAACTCAGAGTTTTAAAAGAAGTGAGGCGATAAAACGTCTGAATATTAAGGGAAAAAAAACTTTGTTCCGAAAACAATGGCAGGGAAGGACATAAAAGAAATCTCTCTAGACCCTTGCCACACAAAGCAAACAAGAAAGGCCCAGAGTAGCTTGAAAGGAAGCTAATGTCTGTACTCTTTACTAAACCTCCAGTTCAGAAACCCATAATACATCACTTTCCAAATATAAAAAGGAATAAAAAGGTTGTTTTTGTCTTACTAACAAAACTAGAGCATTTGCTACAGTAGTCAAGGGAAAAAAAAAATAAGTCATTTACGTACACGAAAACCTAGTGTATAATGGGAGCAGCAGTTCTCATGCTTCTTCCCCATGTCGCCATCACGCATTGAGTCCACTGGTTCCCCCCCGTTGTTTTTGGAGGGGGTGGCAGACGCAGCTGCTCCCAGGAGCTGCAGCAGCTGGTAGAAGGTGAAGAGCAGGGGAAGCCTGAAAGCACCAAAAGCCCTCAGCCCATCCTGCTGCTTCTCAGCACTGGTCACCACAACAAGATGGGCTGCTCCCTGAAGCCCATCTTCCTCAAGAGAAGCAATTCAGACTAATTAAGACTACTTATCTAGCTTCCTTTCTGTCCCGTGCCAAGACTTTTGTCTGTGACCGCGCAATACAAGAGATTCTGCTTGAAGAGACAGCGGCACAGAGGGTTTCTTGACTGTTAAGGTCTCTACCAGGGATATGAAAGGTGTGGGTGATGCAGTGGTCCTTATGATGGGATCAACAAATCCAAGCATAACACACTGAAAAAGCAGCCCCAAGCATGGAGCAGCACACGGCTTTTCCTGTTGCTTCCCTGTACCTACCCAGTTGATGGAGATGGGAAAGAAGCCACTTAGATGGGCTGTATTTCCCTTTGAGGGTTTCACGGCTCCTTATTTCACTTTCTGGACTTATATTTCCTACAGATTAGTCAGACTGGCTCAAAACCAAATGTCTTTACTGTTGGTAACTCACGCCACAGTTAAGTTTTAGATCAGAAACACTACATAGAGCATGATGTATTTTTATCTGAAACACTAACCTATCCCCAAAGAGGTTGCGGTTTAGCCTCGGCAATAATCAAGTCCAACCATGGGACAAATTCGTAACATTTAATAGGCTGCATTTAATAAGGCTAAGAGTGAGACTGAAGGACTTCGACTTAAAAGAACAGTCGCAAGAGACTGGTCCTAAACAGCTCATTGAATCATGTTGAAAACTGCTTTCTGAACACACCATCACCTGAGCGACATCCATATCGCATCCTACCACAAAGAGATGGGAACAGAGCCCATCCCTCCCTCTAAACTGAATTTTCACTTCATGCATCTAATTAGTTGCATTAACATCAACACAATTTGAGTAGGTGACATGTACAGTGGTTATTGAAAATTGTTAGAAATCTCAACTGGTTGTATAGATTAAAAATATCCCATCACAGTCCTAATCCTTGCATCTTTTACTGTGCATAAAGTGAAAATAGCACAAAAAATGCTGTATTTATGTAACATACTATTGACCTTTCTGTGGAGTAAAGCTCTTGATGTTTGACTCTGACTGTCCTATCTCAAATAGCACTGAGCATTTCAAGAACACTTTGGTGTTCACAGATAACCTTAGTTTTAAGAAGCTTACAGTTGAGAAGAAATATTGCTTCATCGGTATGAAGTAGTGCTGTCAGGAGGAAAACAATATAGTATTCTTCATAATGTTGTATGCTTCGGGCTTGATAATGCACTTTAAAAGTACTGAGAAAGTTTCTCCCCAGTCAGATGAAAAATCAAAGATGTAGAAATACATAAGTTTTTAAATTCATGTGTCTAAAAAAATACTTCAGGTCAAAAACATTGCAGATACTTAAACTATGCACTTGAAATAAACCAAAAGAGAAGTTGTTGGGTTTGTTTTGTTTTGTTTTCCTTGCATTGAGCTACAAACCAAGTAGTTACCAAAACCATTTCTATTTATGTATTTCCTGGAAACAGAATCAAATCCCTAGAAAATTCCTGACACCTTCAGCGGCAAAATCTAATCTCTGATCAAATTCACTTTGGAAACCAAACATACTGTTTGCTTTTTGTGGCTCTGCAGTTATCCCTTATTTTCCTGGAAATCTGATGTGCTTATTTCATCGTCTACAACTCAGAAGCAGGAAAAAAAAAGAATACTGGATATGAATGAGAAAGAGGAAGCAACCTCTACTGTTTTGCCATGTAATTAGACACTAGAATAACCATTCCTTACATCACAGATAAAATTACTGCTGCACTTTTGTAGTCAAATAAGGTAAGTTCTATTTGCAAAGCCAAAGACCTTGTTAAAAATCAATACAAGCTGACATGCAGCAATATGGTTGTGACTTGAAACGAAAGTTGTTCAGTACTTTGTTTCTACTGTATCTTCAAAGGTTATTTTAATTTTTTAGATGTAGGTGCCCAGGAAGAGAAGTAAACTGACATCAGCTCGTTTCACATCCGATGCTAAACAGCATCATGAAGTAACAGGCTTTCATCTTCCACCAGCCAGACTGTTCTAGATTTAAGCATGCCGTTTTCTGGTGTAGTCTACCATGAAAGTTGATCTATTTATTGGCCTAGATTTTTATGCTTATATTCTAAATTGTGCCACGGTATCCTCACAAGTTTTGTTTATGAGCTGTAAGAACTTGTGATTTAATTTGGCTTTTTTTTTTTTAGTGCTATTAGTTGGAAAAAATACTAGGGCTTAATGAAATAGAAATATTTAAGCAAAATGTTGAATTTGTCTAATTATACTCACATAGGCAAGAATACAAGGCTGTGCATCATCTGAGATAACTGGTAGAAACAACTGGAATAGTTAAAAGTCTAGAAATGAGAAAAACAAAATGCACAAAGACTGGGGAGGGACCACACCAAATTCCAGGCAGCCACGTGTGAACTCACAGGCAGGGCAGGTCCCAAACACAGCCCGGATCACAACTACCACGGATTAAGTTTAAGCTGAAGAGCTGCCTCCCCCTTGCCCCAAAGTCAGACATAAAAGTTATTCATGATGGGCAGTCCACACACAAAAATCAAACTTCACATTCAAACTCAATATCCTTTCCACACCTTTTCCTTGTCGTGGTTTGCAAAGATCATGTAAACAACTGGGGGGGCCTGTGGATTTTCTCCTCAGTTGTTTAGGTGATCTTTGCAAATTAAGAAGTTTGTCAGTCTAAAAGTGTTTCTCTAAACAATTTAAGCAGACAAAATGCTCCTGCTGGTTTCATTCTTTCCTTTCTTCCTTTCCTTCCTCATTCATTCCTTTCTAACTTAAATTTTGGTGGGATAGGGGCAGTTTAATACAGAGCTAACACACACAGAACACTCAGGTGCTGGGGTTTAGCAGTTTCTACAAATCCAGGACTATTCATCACAAGGGTTAACTATTTTTGTTTGTTTTTAAAGACAAATTGCAAGCTAAGTGAGTTAATGCAGTACTTAATATAACACAGTCAAAAATATGATTCAACAGCAATACTAACATGAAAGGACTGAACATACATGGCGATTCTCCCCTTACACAAAAGCCAGGCCGACATTAACTGCATTTTAAAGAGTTTACAATATGGAATTTTAATTAAGATATTGGCATCTAACATTTTCTAAATCACTGAATTTGTGAACTGCAACCTTTTACCGTTCCTGTTTCAGTAAGTGTAAGTCATGCAACCTTTTATTATGAAAATGTGGAATTATATTCTACAAACACAGGCCCACCAATTTCACCTGCATGAAATTAAGTAAAAGAGTTTCAACTATTCTCAGTACCATTCCAGCAAGCATAAATACCTACAGATGCTATGAGTTATTCCATTAACTGAAACAGAAGAGGCTCACACAGTAGATTTAACTGTTCTGAACTGGCTGATAACCAATATAGTGTCAAAGTGGAACATAATGACACTTGCTTTGTTCAGCCGAACAACACAGCACAAGACTTTGGCCGGGGAGAAAGAAGATTAAGCCAAACAAGACAACTACCAGATACGGTGTTTGTTCTAATGCATCAGTGCATTTCAGGCGGAGGTTTCCTCAAAGGGAAAGAAGCATCACAGAAAAGATTCAAAAGGGCACTGAAACAGCAGCAATTGTGGCTGCTTGACTCTAAACACATCTCCAACAGGGACAGTGGATTTATCCACTTTCTGGATAAACTGAAGAGCTGGACAATGTGGAACTGGACTTCTACTGTGCTTGAGCTGCACAAGCTCAAGAGGTTTCAACCTGGCAAATTCACACCAGCCAAGCACATTCATGAGTGATGGTGTGATGAACAAACAGCTGCACTGTTTGTGTTCATACAAGGATGACGAACACATCTGGGTTTGGAGTAGAAGGGCACAGACGGAAACAATGTAAGTACGCGCTCTCCTCCAGAGAAGTGATTCATGTTTTGCCAGAGCTGCTCCATCCTTCATGATTCAAGAACTTTTACCTTTCCTCTCAGACAAGAAACACAGCCTCTGGAAACAAGAAACAACATAAAGTGCATATCACCGGCTCCATTAATAATATAAAAAAATGACTTTATAGAGACTTGGCTTAAATAATGTCTAATTCATACAGATTCTAGAAAAATGCATCTAGTTTTCTGCATTTTAAACTGGGAAACAAGGAAGGATGCTCACATCACTGACATGAGCTACACACAGCCCCCCCTTCACACAGACACACACTAACAAACTTCGTAGTTCCTCAAAATGTTGATATCCCTGAACAGTACAAGAAAACTGTTTCACAAGAACACAATTGTTTAAAGTATCATCTCTCAGTGTTCAGCATCAGGATTTAAAACCAGCGGCCACCCTGGGTAGCCAAAGCCTTCTAACGTATTATTCCTCTGACAGAGGAATTAACAGACTTGCAAACTATAATCAGCTCTAAAATAACAGAGTTACTCCCAAACCAGGAGTTCTACTAGGCTTCTAGATTTCTAACTAGGTGCATTCAAACAAGAGAAACAGTTGTGCTTCCACAAGACTCCTAATGATCAGTCCCATCTTGAAGTTCACTTTACCACACCAAACTCTGTTCTCAAGCAACAGGGCTTAAGTTGACTGATTATGCACCAGAGTAACACAGGACAGGATTTGACCCTCATGACTTCAAAACTTGACCATATTGGCTTCATTTCCTGCCATTTATGTGTCATCTATTTTTATAGAGAACTTCCATTCCTGAGCAGTTTAGCCAAGGTCTTATTCCTTCATGGCTTTGCTATGAGCTGCAAAGAATTACTTTCACAACTGAATCACATCTCCACTGATTTCTGCAGAGTACACCCATGTACAAACTTCTCTTAAAATTCTAGGGTTTTTTTTGTTTTGTTTTTTTTTGTTTGTTTGTTTGGGTTTTTTTAATCCTTGCGTCAAAAATTGAGTTGATACAATGGGTCAAATTTATAAGAAATTAGAGAAGTAAACTCCAAATTCTGATTCTAAGGCTGCCCTCATTAGTTCCTGACAGACATCAGCCTCACCTATATTATTGGGTTATGCTGGCACTCCATCATAACCAGTATTTTAAGGGATTCTATAATTGGTCCATAAAGTTCACTTCTGCCAGGGAGGGGGGATGGGAGAGAAAGGGAAACATGACCTCAGCTTGGGAACAGTTTCCCCTTCTTTGGACCAATTTTCCACTACAGAAATACTCATCCAAAACAAAACCTTAAGATCTTGTTATACCAGTGCATGCATGAACACATGAGTACATACACATGCAGACAAAGTACAAGCGCTATTAGGAAATCTTTCACTCAACTCAATGCAAAACCCACAATTTAGCAATAAATTCTTGTAGGAGCGTTAATTCGAACTGTAGGTGGACTCACGCCACTAATTATTTCCAGAGACAAGTTGAATGCAACACATTTGTTTAGGAAGAACAGAATTAGCACTGCTCACCTTCAATCTCTAGCGTGCTGAGCATTTTTACCAGCTTAGCATCTTATTTTGGACCATTCTGAATTTTTCTTAAACTGCGTGGCTCAGGAAGGGCTCTCGACATCAAGTGGCAAGGTCGCCACAGATTTTTAAAAACTGCGTCAACTTGTACTAAAACTTCTGTTTGGTGGATGTGATTTAGACGAATTCATTTACTGATTCAAATACCAAAAGCTGACAACATTTTATCAGTTGATGCTCAATGTTTTTTTCTAGAAGGGTTAGGTCAGGAAATCACATATGTGGCCCTTTATCCTTCAGCTGCACTGAAAAACAACAATGCATGTTTTGAAGGACATCGTACCAAGTCAGAAGAGAAGCAACTCTAACTCAACATCCAAAATCCTGAAGTCTTGTGGTAACACTAAAACTGAACTCTACTTCTCATTGTACGGCCAACTTCAGTCTTCTATTTTGTAATAAATTCAGAGTTTCCATGAAAAAGCTAGACACTTGAGTATTACGCACATTTTGTTTTAAAGACTGAAATTTGTTTATAGTACCACAACTTGCCAGGTTCCCAGCATACCATAAAAAACCTTTTAAGTTTTAGCCACATGGTTACTACTATAATGAAAACCGAAATCAGGAAACTCGTCAGAAGTCTCATTTACTTAAAATTCAATTTCTGGTAATACTTAAGTTTTATTGCAGAAGGACGTGTCATCTTCAGTATATAAAGAAGCAAGTACTTTCAAGTATATGAACAGATCAGCTGTTTGATTATCTGCAGCTAACTTTAACACCTAACCACCACCTCCCAGATCACTTACGCAGAAAACATCTGCTTACAACTGTACTCCATTAAAAGTTGCATCTAATAGCAACTTAAAGGAAGCCACGCAAACTTCTCTTTGGTTTGCATATACTGGTATGTAAACAAGTCAGTATTTCGCATCCTAATTGAAGAACAAATTGACATCACTAATTGACATAAATTCAGATCAGTTCATTTCCACATGCTTGAGACATCTGTTTTGCCTTTATCACACCTATGTACCAGCATGTACATGCAGCAGGAACTGATCTATGCAATGCAAGACTAACAAAAGCCAAAGTGACAGTTAAACTTGAGACTTTCCAAAGTGATTTTAATAAACCTCTCTGTACAGAAAAACCTCAGAGGGATCAATTTGGTTTAGGTCTCTTTTGAGAAGATGACACATCAAGTCTGAAAGTGACTGTCAAATAGCAAGGGAAGTTTCACAATAGGTAATATTGAGAGTATGGAAGACCAAAGCTTAGTTACAGAATGAAAAGAATTCTTCCAATCAAGTAAAAGATGCACCAATCTATTAACTTGATTACCATGTAATGACAAGAACCTCCTCTCCCAAAATGAACCTAAATTAAACTCAAAGAGGTATAACTCATTTTCTAATAATTTTTTTTAAATTTAACTGGGTTTTCATTTTTTTCCACAAGAGATCTGGAAAAAAGTTCCCATAACGATCATTAAACACTATTCTACTCTTCTGACTGAACCATCTTTTGCAATTTAGAGTAAGCAGAAAACCTAATCCCCTGCCACCTGCCAAAACCCAGATGGTAAAACCTGAGAAAAGTGCTCTCACCTCTTTCTAAACCCTTTGGTGCAGTTTAAGCACATTAACTCTAAATATCCTATAGGTAACACTGAACCATTGCTCCTAACTCAATATTGTATTGTATTCCAAGCAACACCACCAACAATTGTAGCATAATCCAATTTTATGACAGGCTAAGTAATAATTAAAAAAGAAAATATCCACAGCTGGCTGAAACCTGGCTTGTGAGTTAATGGACGGCCCCTTTTCTCATAATGTCAAATGCAGTTGGTCTGGTACTCATTAGCTCTTTCAACGACGAATACTTACTTGTACATAGAAGAACTTGCCAGAAAGGAGAAGCAAATCTGTAGCAGATATTAAGCTGCCTCCTCCTCTTATTAGCACATCGCTTACAGAAAAGTACCATCAATGTACAAAGATAGTTTCAGGTACAACAAAGCAACACTGTGCTGAACAGCCCTGAGAAGCTCTGGCTATTTTCAAGGCATTTGTTACAGAGCATCATTTACAAAAGAGAGGGAAAAAAAAAAAAAAAAATCTTCTGTCCTTAATGAGATTTCCTTTCCTTCGCTATCCTCAAGGCTTATAGTCCCTCACTGTCAGAGCCTGGGGAACACCCAGCACAAGGGCTCGCTTCATCAAATGCCATTTCGGGCCTCATTTCACATTGTGACCCGCTCTGGCGATGCAAAGAAAGCAAAACGCCAGATGCTCTCTGTGCCTGCTACCTCAGCAGCGTTTCATTCACTACTCAAAAAAAAAAAAAAAAAAACAAAAAAACAAACCACACCACACAACCAAACCAAACTTCCAGGCATCTATTCAAAACCAAGTACCCCCAGCCCGGTCTGTCCTGTCACAGGACAAAGTGCTGGCTTGTCTTCAGCTCACTTTTGATGCTTGCCTATCATCTCCCAGCCCAGCCTACTCCTATCTCCTTTCCCTTCTTCCCAAGCCTGTTGGAATTTGAACTTTAAATGGACGCCCTCCATGGCAACAATAGATAGAAAAGGAGCCTTTGATTGTTCATGCGTTGCAGAAAAGAAAGGAGGAGATTCATCCTGGCTGCGACCTAGCAGGAACTCATCAAGCACGGCTCCCCAGCCATTGCAATGGGATGCCTTCGCCTGTAGCGACTCATTCAAGCTCCCTGCATCTATGTTTCCATTCAAAGAGGATGAATTCTTCAGGTTTCCACTGTTAAGGAATTAAATTGTTGATCCTGTGAATGAAGGGCAACACCAAGCTTGGAAAGCTGCCCAAAAGGTTCTGTAACACTCGGCAGTTTGGAGTTAATTCAATATTTATTGATATCTAGCAGGATTTACAGTCACATTATTTAGAAGGGGGTGGGGGGGAAGAGCCATATTTAGACCTTGGTAATAAACTATTTTTAGTACCATCTGTTTTTCTAGTTTGTTCCCTTGCTTAGGCAAGAACATATTTTTATCCAGTTCCCTCTTCTTTGCCCATTTAAAAGAATCCACAGGGCCTAAACCAAAGTACAAGTAAGGATCATGTTGAATATTTATTGTGCAGCAATCCTCCTCATGTTTTGGAAATCAAAATTGCTGACTAAGGACAGACTTGGGCTGATGCAACAGTATATGTTGTCTTCAGTTACGAAACTTCACAGATTTTTTTTTAATGCAAGGGGCAATGGGTTTTGCACAAAAAAGGTTACTATCTGGGAAGAAACAACTGATCGTTAACTGCATTAAGCTGTTTGCAAAGTGTTCACACTCCTGGCAGTGCTTTTCTGGGCAACAGTTGTCGAGTTTCACCCTCATAGATATTTTGCCACAAGTACATTCTGCCAGGCCAGGCTGCTGTTCGAGGGGGAGACACGAATCACAAGCAGCCGCCACAGGCACCTTGCCCCTAAGCGGTGAGGTGTTCCAAGCTGCAGCTGCCACCCAGTCAAAAGCTATCCCAAGCCGCAAATCACCTCTTCGAGCTTACATTTTTATTCTGCTTTTAATATGGGGCACAACACTGGTGGCCTCTGCAGCACAAGAGGGACAGCTGGTGGTTCGCTGAATTCCGAGGGAAGCAAAGCTTTGGGTACTTGCATGCCGACTGAGTGCTCTGAAATGCACTTGATAGCAGTGATATATTCATCTGATCCTCCTGACTCACAGAAGTTTCCTTTTCACCCAAAAGAGTAGCACGAATAGTTGAAAGCTTTGCTGTTACAATTGTGTCAGATTAAGAAATTTTACTTTAGAAAACGCACCTAAAATATGAGCTCATGGAGTTCTTACCCTTTACAAAGGGCAGGAGCAGTAAGGGTTGCAAGCTGGTTTACTAGGGCTTGCAGCACAAGTCAAGCATTCCTGGGAAGGAGAAAACATGCAGCAAAAAACCAAGAATAAATCCCAGCATGTAGCACATAGGTCAAAATTAAATTCTACAAATGCACACCAGAAACATACAGCCATTATAATGGGTTCAAAGAGTCCTGAGGACTTTGAAACTTGCAAGCAATCAATATTATTGATTAATATAACATCCATTTGGCACTGGCATTATGCAACAATAATTTTAGAGTGTGAAGGATGTAAAACACAATAGTGCTGTCCAACTAGCAGCTTCCTTCCACTGTATCACTTTTTTTCCCCATGGAGAAAACAGGGCACAGCACTTCTAACAGCAAGTACAATGAACCTGCAGGTAGATGGAAGGTGATACCGAGTCAGGCTGTTCCCAGGATCAGGGCCAGGATGCCGAAGCCCGTTCCCAGTGAGAAGCATCTCCACATGCCCCAGCAGCGACCGCTGCGCTCCATCTCCCAGACAAAGCTCGGCGGCTGCTGCCCACCGATGTGCCGAGCGGTCTGTCCCTCTCCAGGGGAAAAAAAGCTCCAAATCTGGGCTGCTTTGACAGGACATTTCAAAGGATGGTCTGCCTCGACTGAGAGAAGTTCAACAGGAGAGAATCAAAGTCTGCAGTACTTTCAGTGGCCGCATAAAGCACATGGACAAAAGCCAACATATGCAGTAACTGTCGCAGTAAAAATCAAGAGCTATTGCCAAGTATGTTTAAGAGCAAAAACTAAGCTTGCAACTTGTAGTTCAGTCCCCTAAGGCTGTTGCATAACCTGCACATACATTACAACACGAGAACAAATTAATACTGGTGATTAATCAGGAATGTAATTGCAGGATCTGGAAATCTTCAAAATTCAGCTTGTTATAAGCACTGTACCAACACATCTAAATTCCATGTGGGTAAGGATGCTCACTTGTGTGCGCTTAGCATCAGTCCTATAGGTAACAGTGCACTTTTACACACATTTGGAAGGTATAACCTACCTTAGCCCTTTTACAGTGTTTACACCTTATTAGCTACCACAAATACTTATTTAGTATGGTGATGCATTAAGACGGGACTATAGGGACACACAAATTACAGAGCCTCAGAAAGCAACTGGAGAAGACGATAGCAAGAAGAGCCAGGATAAAGCTTGTTAGGATCTGCCCATCCAACCTTCCTTACACACCAGATGGCGATGGAAAGATGACAGTTATCTGTCCTTAAAAATCAGTGATCACAAAGAAAGGACTTCTGTGATTAGCTCTCAAGTCCATACCCGTTTGAGAGACAGCTGGATGCCAGCGAAGGGAGCTGTGGTAAGGCAGAAGAGTCCCTACAAACTCCGTTTACATCCTAATCCACAGTGATCTCTCTTCTCCACCTATACATATATATATATATATAAATAAAATGTGCTCTTTAAACAGCCACAAACAAATCACTGTCTCCTGAAGGCAGTTAGAACAAACATATCAATGCTAGCCTGCAAGGTCACTTACATTAACTTGTTCAGTGTTAACTCTTCCTAATTTGGAGTGATATTGCCCTTGATAAAATGCTTCTGCTAGGAAGATGACACACATACAAACTTCCTTGGCCACTTCCAATCATTCACCACTTTCTACATTTGCTTTATTTTCACAAGAATGTCCTGGTTTATGTCCACTACAAGTATTTGGAGGCAATTTGAACAAGTTTCTATTACATTACTCAAACTAAAGGTTGGATTCAAAAGCCTTTAGTTGTTAAGAAGTAGATGCATACTTCACATATTATAAGGATTCCTCCTACCTCACCTTAAACAGTCAAGAGTACAACACTCTTAGTAGATCCAAATATACACTAAAGTTTGACCAAATGGTTTTTGAATCAGACTGCACCACTGCAAGACGTCACAAAAACAGACTCGTCACCCAGGTACCCTGTTGGTTTGAGGGGTTCGTTTATTTTAAAGGCAGCAACTAAATAGTTTGGATCTTAATGAAGAATTTAATAGCTCCTTAAAAGATGGGGATCAATTCAGGTCTTTCCAGTACACTCAAGCCACTTAAGATCATTAATTGCTACTTAACTACTTAGGGTCTATGCTTTCTGCAGTTAAAGTAGCTTGGGCTCAGTAACAGAGACTACAGAAAATTCTTATTTCTTCACATGGTTGTTCGAACTCTCTGGGAGGTGAGTACTCTCCCTAGGAGAGGGGATGGTAGAAAGAGTTCAGTTATTTTAGAATATGAATAACAGAAGATAGCATTTTTAAACACAGAGTATATATTCCTTAGTTATAAATTTGAGGTGAGTCTAGAAGTTGAACACACTCCACTGCCAAGTTATTTCTGTATCATATTAAATTCCATTAATCCATTCCTACTCACGTGACTTAATACACAAGTACAAAGTACTTAAATTTAACAAGTTTAAGAGCCATTTACCAACCCAGCTGCACACTTGCATGCCCTGAAAACACACCCTCCTGTGCCAACTACCTGAGCTTCACAAGATTAAAAAAAAGCAAGGTTTTTGCTCTGGGACATGCAATTTTAACAAGTCTTGGAAATTCAACTTAAAATGATTTCTGGCTCTATAGTAACACAAGTTATAAGGGCTGCCCTATCTGAATAATATTTTAAAAATGCTTAATACAATGAACATTATGCATCAAGCACTTACAGCAGTATACAACCACTCTGAAACCTTGAAGTCTATATTTTGATTTGGGTAAGTATTCTTAAAACAAGTACAGTGACTAACATTCTCAAAAATATCTGCTTAGGTAAGCTACTATGCAAAAGTCAACTCTAATTAAAAGCTGAAAGGAGGGAAGGAGAAAAACAATACACACTAAATTCACATTTTAAAGGTTTAGATCACACCAGCTCTGGACCAATTTTATGACTGCACACTAATGAAGAATTTCCAGCGAGGTTCTATGTTGACTGTGCTTCAAGCACGTCTGATTTCTGCCACTCGAAGCACTCACTACAGCAGTTACGAGTAACCTTGAAACTCTACTAAATAGGACATGACAGTTAAGCCACAAGGCACCTGTCATACACATTATAAGATCACACTTATGATCTTTCATACTACTTCTACATCATAAAAATAAAGCAATATGAAGTAGTGTTAACCTACTATTTTAATCTAAACACCCTTATACTATACGTTTGTTAAAAAGGACAGGTTTTAAAGCACTAGGTGAAGTAAAGTTGCCTGTCATTAGTTGAAATTCAGAAAAATTTTACTCCCTCTAAACAATTTAGACCACAGCATTCCTGTTTGAATACTGCAAAGATCACAAAGTTCTCCTGCTTAACTGTTGACGTGCATCAGTCCAGAAGACCGCCAAAGTGCATACCGATCTACATAAAACAGAACTGAAAGCTGAAATAGTTAAAATATAACGAGACAAAGGAAAAAAAACCTGCTTCATACAGCATCAACAACCTAGCCTGAAAAATACCTGGTATCTGCAGAACCCTTTCCCAGAACGACAGTACCTTTGCAGGGCTTAATTTGCTTGACCCTGGCCTTAAAGGTACTTTATTAAATTCTGTGTTCATGGAATCTGTATTTGGTAGCCCAAGCAATCACATGTGGAGTTTGAGTTGCGGCAAACTAGTTTACTTCTTGCATGAGAAAAGGAACCGCACAGGCTACGTGCCTTCTGTTACGGTTTTACTATTCAGGCTGGGCTGAGACAAGGCAGTTTCTTTAGCAGGTTGGAAGCCAGAAATAAATATTGATGAGTGTGGTATTGGAACTTCCAGCTACACACACGTGCCTGGGTAAGGAAAGGTGGAAGGAGAAGCAACTCACCCCCACGACCCACAGCAGATCCCAGTGCTACAGCGTCCAGGAGAGGGGACACTGAGCCAGGCCTCAGTACAGGCCCGAGGATTTACCAAAGCACAAGATCCAACCATTCCTCCTTCCCCTTGTGCTGACACATACAGCATGTTTATTTAATAGAATCATAGAATCATTTCAGTCGGAAGAGACCCTCAGGATCATCGAGTCCAACCATAACCTGACTTAACTGTGGCACTAAATCACGTTCCTAAGAACCTCGTCTAAAAGCCTTTTAAACCCCTCCAGGGATGGTGACTCCACCACTGCCCTGGGCAGCCTGTTCCAATGCCTCACAACCCTTTCCATGAAGAATTTTTTCCTAATATCCCATCTAAACCTCTCCAGCACAACTTGAGGCCATTTGCTCTCATCCTATCACTTGTTACTTTAGAGAAGAGACCAACCCCCTCCATGCTCCAACCTCCTTTCAGGCAGTTGCAGACAGCGATCAGGTCTCCCCTCAGCCTCCTGTTCTCCAGGCTGAACAGCCCCAGCTCCCTCAGCCGCTCCTCATCACACTTGTGCTCCAGACCCCTCACCAGCTTTGCTACCTCCTCTGCACTCTCTTTAGTGCCTCTAGTACCTTTCCTACTGCGCTGAATCCCACGCAAGCAGCATCATGCCTTTTTGGAAATAAAAGCTAATCCCTTTTACTGATAAAGATACTTTACACAAAAAGGCAGCTACATACAAAAGTAAGATTTCAATACTTTGATATTTCTGATCAAGGCAAACTACATATTGGTGCCTGGAGCGCCAGGTTACTGCAAATACTGACAGAAGTTAACAATTTTCAACAGGCTTCCAAAATATAACTCAACATTTTATCCCGTTGCATCATGAAAACGAACAGATCCACCTTTGTGCTGAAGATACCTCACTTTCAGACATTCTACTGATGTGAGCAAAAGGCTTTTTTTTTTTTGCACCCCCCTGAGATACTAAGACATGCTCCTTCTCCATTTTTAGAGGAAACTGGAGATTACTAAGGGTTTGCACCTGCAGAAGAACTGGAAAAAGGCCCTAAGAGAAAAGTGTCTACATTCAGCTATTCTACAACAGTCATTGTCCTTCAAAAGTCACACCCTTCCTCACCTGATAATTGTGCTACACAGGCAAGCCTCAACTCATTTGTACATATGTGAGGCCTTGCTACAACTTGTCCACTTAAAATAATGGGTTGTCAAACTGATGGTATGTTTAGGGAAAAAAACATCTTTAAAGACCAAGTTTCCTTTGGTGATACTGCAAAATCATTTGTGTGAAAGAATGTTAGTGCTGTGTTCAAATTAAAACCAGAGGGTGTTTCCCTGCTATAGGAAAAAGGTGTTCTGTCTAAAAGTATCCTTTGTCATATTGTCCTGTATACCTTGCATTAATTAAGCACAACACGATTAAACACAAGTTGAGCTCAGATGAGTTTGCTAGCTTTCATGCAGCTGGAAGCAATGGTCCTAGGTCAGAGGCAGACAAATTTGTTCAAGAAGCTACAAAAAGTGAAACAAATTGATCCTCTCCTCCCCAGTTTCTAGAGTATTCTGCATTTTTGCCTCCTCCATCATACTTCTTAATAATACCCAATAGAAAGAATTTTGAATCAAGAAGTTTAAATGAACTGGCAAGAAGATTAGCTTTAAAGTGTTTTAGTCACATTTAACAAAATTATCATTGAAAATGGATTTTAGTTTAGATCAGTTTCTGTATAGAACTTGAGCACTGGAATACTCAGACATTTGGTTGAAGTTTACAAGCTTGCCACATTAATAAGTTATCAGCACACAGAACACCAGTGTTGGCCACTTAGTATGTAGTCGGAAAAAGCAGAAGCAATTCCACCTTAAGAGCTGAGGCTGCCTTTGCTGTTTTCTCGAAGCTACGTGAAGGCAGTTAAACTGGAAGTACTATTCAGCAAACATCCAGACTAATGGAAAAGTCATTTCGAAGGGCACCGAATGAGTTATGTTAAAAAAACCCTAATTACTGCAAGTTCTAAATTCTTAAAAAAAGACTATTAGGTGGATGAAGTGCGTCATACCAGTATTGCAACTTAAACTAATGGAAAGCTACCTAAACTTATGTTTCATGAAGGGTACTGCAGTTGAGACTCCAAAAAGCTTGGGCTAATGCTTAACGTCTTAAGCTTTTAACAGTAAAACTGAAAAAAAAAAGTGAAGTACTAGTTTAGTCATTACAGATTTGTTATTGACGATACATTGTCAGCAAGATACATCTTTTGACCTAGCAAAATTAAGTTTAGTAAAGACAGACATATCTACTGTTTATTCCATTAATGACTTGAATCTAGGAATTATAATTCATCTCAGACTGTCTACTGCACTTCAGAGTTAAGAACTCCTGTTCAGAAATCACATTTTTTTCTCCATCACTCCATTATCACAACAGACCTAATCTCCAAGGTACCATCCTATTTGCTAGTTAATGCAAATATTTACTTGAACTATTTAATTGCATATTTAAACTAGACAGGTGATGCCTGATCAAAGTCTTTTCCTGAAAGTCTGACACACAACACAGCAGATGTGTTCACGTGGCAAAGCAACCTTAAAATCTATGGTGGGATCTCCAACACTGGGAACAGTGCAGAGAAACTATAACCATGACAACAACCAGTCACCTAGGAAAAAAAAGCTGCAATACCTCCTGGTACCAAAACAACACATATGAGTCCAAACTTCATCCTGTGTTGCCCAAATAAAAGCAGTATTTTTCACCCCAAACTGATACCTTTAGTCTCGGATCTCTAAAGAGAAAATTTGAAACAAGCTTTTTTTGCTGCACATACATATGGAGTCAGATTATAGAATTACTCAAGAACTAAGAAAACAAAAAACTCCAGGACCTAAAGAAAAGCATGTTAAAGTAACTTATTTTTCGGTCTCTGCTTGCACAGCAAGGTGGATATTTCCCAGCACCTAGACAGGAAACAACTAGCAAAATTTGAAGGAGCTTTAATCTCACTTATTTTTCTTAATTTTGTTTTATACAGGCTTGCCTGGAAATGACCATATTGACTTCTGCCATAAAGAACTTCTTAATTTAACAAAAATTATTTAATCTTTTGCTTCAAAATGCACAGTAAAAACCTCATTCATTCATGTGACCACTTGATTACTGGGAAATCCCCACATGAATTCCAGAAGCTCTCAGCATCCTGACCAGACTGCACCCCAGCACTGGGTGCCCTTCCTGCCACTCTCTCCCTTACACCACACCAAAAAAGCCCCCAAACTTCAGAGGCCTCCTTGATACTGTCTATACCCACGTAATTCTTCCAAAAATACTGAAAAGATTCCCCTTGCTTTATGCAAACATAAAACATTCTTATTTTTAAAAGGAAATTCCCTTCCACATATACACACATGAGCCTTTGCCCTTGTAATTTCAGCAGCACAACTTGGTTTCATATCAGGACTGCAGCCCCCATTTGTTGTAAGCCAATTTTATTCTTTCCCCAAAAATCCACAGCAGTCATATATACAAATCTGAAGCAAGTTTATTTTCCCCAATGTGTTTATATACCACACTGAATTCAGAAATTCTTTCTGAACATCAAAAACCCCACAGACAGATGTGTTTTCTGCACTAATCCAGCTAAAATCTAGGATCTCTTTATCTTCTGTGTCTACTGATCTCACGGGAAGTTTCTTGGGTGGAGTCTTGAAAAAGTTTTTAAAAGCCTCTGAACTGTACCTGAATTACTAGTACTAGTTTGGTTTTCTTGCACATGCCCATTTCTGCTGTCCAAAGAAACAGACCTAAACCAGAATACATCCAGAGAAAAACCTCAGCCCTGGCACATTTCAGCCCCTTAGAACTTAAGGGATCATACACCTTGCTCACAGCACAGCAATTCATTCCAACTCTTAACATACTCTACTTTCCCTTGTTGACATAATCGAAGCAGATTAAAACACTTTTCCATAAGCAAGATAGGCAAGGCAGCTCAGTGACCAGACTTCAGTCCAAGGGGGCCCATAACAACAGCATGACACAACCAGTCTTGGAAGTTACGCCTTATCCCAAAAGGAAAAGGGTTAGTCCTTCAAAACCACGCTATGACATATCGCTTGGCATAAAAAGTCAAGATATAGTCTGTATTAAGACCCTTAATGGCAACAAACTTAAGCTGCCTACAAAAAATAAAGTATTGAACCTCAGTTGCTTACTCTACAAAAGTCTGTAGAAAAACAAGTCCAGAGGAGAATAAATGTTTCTTAAATATTCTTGACATCCACCCAGTGGTCATCATGATCAGACAGTTTTATAACAACCATAGCTCTTCTAGTTTTATGTACTTAACAGCACTGGCATGTTTACCTCAAGTATGGCACACAAACCTGCTCAACTCTTTTCACAGAATCATTTCAGTCGGAAGAGACCCTCAGGATCGTCGAGTCCAACCATAACCTGACTTAACTCTAGCACTAAACCATGTCCCTAAGAACCTTGTCTAAATGCCTTTTAAACCCCTCCAGGGGTGGTCACTCCACCACTGCCCTGGGCAGCCTGTTCCAATGCCTCACAACCCTTTCCATGAAGAATTTTTTCCTAATATCCCATCTAAACCTCCGCCACAGCAATTGAGGCCATTTCCTCTTGTCCTATTGCTTGTTACTTGGGAGAAGAGACCAACCCCCTCCACGCTCCAACCTCCTTTCAAGCAGTTGCAGACAGCGATCAGGTCTCCCCTCAGCCTCCTGTTCTCCAGGCTGAACAGCCCCAGCTCCCTCAGCCGCTCCTCAATGACCAGCTAAAACCTCACCCATTAATTTTGCCAGACATAGCGCAGCAACACCAAGACTGTAATGTAGAAATGAGAATTAATCAACATACAAAACAACTGCACCAAGATGGAGGTGGCCATGTATAGATGATGCAACTGAAGATTGGTTAAAAGGGGAAACGAAAAAAATGCCCAAAAGAGTACGTTAAACTTCGCTAGTTAAAGCTGAGTGTCATCAGCCACATAAGGGAAGGCTGGAATATTCAAGAACTTGATTGAAATGATATCATGGGCACATTTATAGAAAAGCACAAGGTCACACTATCACACTGCATCATGAGGAATTCATCAGTTGGAAGGGTCAGAGCAGGACAAGGAAAACAAGTGACTCCAGTCACCAACACAACGCGGCCGTAAAAGGAGACGGAATAAAGCAAAAGCAGACCCTAAGCAGAAAAAAAAAAAAAATTAGAGTTTCAAGAAAGGAGTCTGAGGCAGGCAAGGTTCAGAGAAAGGCTCCTTTGGAGGAGCCCAGTTTATTTAGCGTGAGAAAAGGACAATCAGCAATAACTGTTCTCTAAGTGTCATTACGTAGAGGGATCAATGTAGAGGAGCTAAAAAAACACCTGCAGAAAACACACCCACATAAGGAGAAATTATATTATCAGCCATGAGTATGTTTAAGGGATGGCTCTCACAACCTTATTCTTTGCACCGGTTTTCTAATATAAGACAACCATGCTGGAAATGAACAATAAAATCCAGTTCCAGTTAAAACCCATGTTTGCCAGTGCTCACATGCTAATCTTAAAGAAAAACAGAACCAAACCCATCACCTTCTGCTTCATTCACTTGCCTTTTGCAGTTAAGTTGAAGCCTAGAAACCTGTGTAATATCTTTCAGCAGACTTAAGCTTGGCTATACATCTGGCAGCTATTACTGTTTGGAGACTGATGTTTTTACAGTATTTAAGTCTAACCAAGAAGCCTGCGGAAGAGAAACTAGTGGGGTGCAGAGTGTTACACATGAACAAGCTTATCATAAATCTCATAATATATTTAAATAGATCACACAAAAAAATCTTTTGAACACAAGTTGGTCAGTGAAGGGTAAAAGCAGCCTAGCACAAAATAAAGTATTCCTAGAGCTGTATCTTAAATACAGTAAAATAAGGAACCAACGTTTAAACTGCTTTTGTGACAGACTAGCATTCCTATGCAAGATTTCTTTTGAGAAAAAAAAATAAACTGCAACATTTATAAAAGGAACTGTCCCAAGTTCTCTTCAGTTGTATGGAATACAGCAAAAGGAAAAAACTAGTAACTTAAATGAAAATACTAGGAATTACTGTATTTAGTTGATCAACGAGCTTCCTAAAGGAAACAAAATGCCCATTAAAACAAGAATATACAAGTGGAGAGAAGGTATCACTACTGGTTCATTCATGCATACTCAGCTCTGAGGAACAGTCCAGAATATCTTGTTTATTGGTTTTCAGGCTTCTGACATCTAAAATTTAAATTGGATAAGTAAAAAAAAAATCCAAACACTAGTCTCATTTTTTTTAAAACAACAACAATTTTAAATGAACTAGTGATACTCAAGCCCTTACTTGTTAGGGAAAGGCCTATCATCTTATGCCTTACACTTATGTACACAAAGCCTTTTCAGATGGAGAAAAAAAAAATCAAAGTATGAATCACATTAAAAAAAAAAATCAATATAATTGAAATGGAACTGGTGTGTAGAAGGAGGAGATTTAATGCAGAGGGAGTTAGCAACAGCATTCATAGTTTGCTAACAGTTCCGTTGAGGTTTGTTCTTACAGATTAGAGGTTATTACAAATATGACTGCTCATTAAAAATGCATTTCAACATCCTGCCATTCCTCTTCATTTCCTTCTCTGTAATCCTTGGGTTTACAGTTTCCAAGCACAAACTTTAAGTTACAGCAGAAATAACTCGATCCTTGAAGGTAAGGCTACTGATACACATTACAAACTATATAATCATCACAAAAGTGGACGTGACCCCCACTCTGAGTGGACACAGATGAGATGATCTCCCGTGGAAGGCACGATACGAAGCTTGTTTCGTAATAAGGGAAGGACTTTACCACAACAAAGGAAAAAATATGACAGCAGCTCAAGCAGTACTGTTTGCAATATTTCCCATATCAAAGCAAAAAAGGTCCTTAAAAAAAATAAACAGAGGAGAAATTCAAAGTGTCCCAAACCTGTCACTCATTATGTTCTGCAGACAATATGTTTAGCGCTGGTTTCAATCTTTCCTATTTAGGTCACAGTTCCTGCTGCTCCCACAAGTTACTGTGGTGCTCTATGACTGGGACAGAGAAACACCTCGAATTGCCACTATTAGTTGGAGTGAATATGTAGTTCATTCCTTTTTTTTTTTTTTTTTTTTTTTTTTTTTTTTACTTTGTGTAACCGGCAACTGCTTTTGTCACCATTGAGGAGAACAAGAGTCTGAACTGAAGTTATTTCACCGGTACACGAGGAACCCCCAAGGCAGAAGATCCAACATCTATCAGTATGTTCATATCTGAAGAAGAAATACTATTCATGCTTAAAAAGACATATAAAACCAAAGACCACTCCAAAACCACCAGTTTTACAGATAGTGCTGCTTGGGAATATAATAATTGGAAGAGACAGGCATTGAGATCTATTCATAGACCTAGAGCATAAATTAAGAAGGCTGCAGAGGACAGATTCCTTCCTTCCCCCTTCAAATGCCAGCACCCCCTCCTGAAGTACAAAAGCATCTTTTTTCTTAAACCCATAGCTTTAGGGCACAAACTTCCAAATTGTCAAACTGCTGACACTGGTAAAGGGAAGAAAAAAAAAAATCCCCAAATGCTCTTTGGGAAGAGAACTTTTGCGAAGTGTTTTTACTCTTTTGCCACCATCATCTGGCTGCAGACTGTGCTGTACATCCTACTTATGAGACTTGTATCATGGCTCCCCAGAGATCTTCATATTTTTCAGAATATGCACTAAGACAGAAAAAGCCAGAACCATGCTAAGTGGATTACAATTTAATACAGTAATGTTAAAAATGAAAAAAAACCCCACCAAAACATAGTCATAGTGGAAATAGGCTTGCTAAAAAAATACAAGTACAAGCCCTAACTAGCGCTGTCTCAATAAATGACAAAGATGATCACATCTGAGCCTATTTGGATACCAGCAGCATGACCCTTTTGTTACAACAGTAGTGTCCAGGAGAGACGAATTTAAACCAAAATTAAACACAACAATATTGTGGGTGGAGAGGTCAAGGGAGCTCACATGGCTTCACGGGTGCTTGATACTCTCAGGCGTGACCCTCAAACACACTGTGGTCACAGCTGAGCCATCCAACAAATGTGAGGGTCACTAGATCTCAAGCCCCGCTAGTCAGGGAACATCTCCATAGCTTGTGTAAGGCAGCCCCTCCAGTGGCTCAAGATGAGCTCAGTGTATTTATATAGAAACTGCAGATATTACCATCAGCTGGTCATGCCACCGCACAAAGAGAACTCAGTTCTACTGGATCTTTCTGGTAGAACGTATAGGGTATTTCTTCATGCCATAATTAAAATGGAGCAGGATTTAGCAATGCTCAACACCAGGACGCACAGCTGGTTTTCTGGATGGTTATTCTCTACAAAGGAATCTAAACAGGATTTTGACACCAGACCAAGGAACTTGAAAAATCCCTAAACAGAAAGCAGCAGAGCGAGGCGGAGCAGCAAAGGTAACTCAGAGCAAAGCCGAAAGGGACTTACAGAACACTAATATACAAGAAGCAGAACCTGAAGAGCAGCAAGCTGTGTAAACTACTTAATTCAGCGCATGCCCTGGTCTCACACAGGAATACAAGAAAAATTACTTCTGCTTCCAACATTCACTTCTCTTGTCCTTGCTCCAGAAGAAAGAAAAACTTACAGCAGCAAATAATAGCCCATAACTTCCTTATAAAACACAAGCACATGCAGACACACAGATCTAGTAATGGGGAAAGAAGCTGGCAACACTTCGCAGGACAAAGTTTTTAGAACATGTGGAACTAGTCAGGAGACATCTTGTTGGACTTCCCAATTTCCAGTGAACACAGACACGTATTTTGTAAGGATGCTTAACTACCATTTGACAAAAATGCTGATTCCCAGTAGAACAGTTCCATACTTCAGGTTTGTACCATGTAAGATTCATCCTAGAAGAAAAAGCCCTTGCCTACAGAAAGCTTTGCTTTCTCAAGGCCTATTACTGAAGGAGCTTTTCAAGTTCAAGTACCTACTTTATTTTATTTTTTTTTTTTTAAACACAGCTGGGCAGAATAGCATCCAAACTCAATGGTAACAGAGGCAAAGACTAGAGGCTCTCCAAACCGTGTGTCAAACCATCAGACTAACCCCTTTAGGCAACAACATTCAAGGTAAGAAAAAGAGTAATTTGTCTTTGAAAAATAACTAGGTCAAGAAAATGCTCTGCTGTGGTTAGAAAAAAAACCACAAGGCCACTTCTTAACAAACTTTATGACCTGTACAACTCTGGGTTGGAATGTAGTTATCAGCTATGTTTCAGTACAGAAAGCTTAAATCTGTTCTTGACAGCAAGATCATTTAAAGTGTAAGACTGGAAAAATATGTTCCTCTCTAATACTGCTCAACCTAAAAAGCTATTTCTAACTAAATTAAGGACTTCATTAATTAGCAATTAGAGCTATAGGTAAAGGGGCTTTTTCTCATAATGAAGGAGGGAATTATACAAGATCTAGATTATCCAAGCTCCAATGCATCTGAAATGATGCCCCAGATGGAAAGCAATTCTGTACCCACCCACCCACCCCCCTTTTTTTTTTTTTTAAGATATCAAGGTGATTTATCTTGCCACATGGCAGGAAAAGGTAAAAGCATCAATTTTAACACTTATCTGCAACAAATTGGCAAACTGCAGATTTATCCTTAGGTATTTGTACTGACACCATGGTAAAACAAGCCTCAGTTAACTGGGCCTGTTTACTAAAAGAGGATTAGAAAAATTAAGAGCAAATTCAAATTCAGGCCTGGTAGAGGCTGAAGGTATTGGGACAGCATCTGTTATTGCTTCCTCATATGGAAAGTTCTTAAGGACTGTCATATTCTGGAGCCTGGCAGTCAGAAGATGACTCACTTGCTTTGAGACAAAGCATTATTACCAAAATATAATGCCTGCTTCATACAGACATTGTAATCACCATTGTATTTGAAAGAGGAAAACAAGGAAAAGGAATCCAGCTTCTCTTCCTCTGAGTCCTCCTCATACAAAACTCAAACCACAGGGGTGGCAAGGGGAGGGGAGTGAGGAAGATGGAAAACAAATACTAAAAGGTTTCAACTACACGTATTGCAAGCACAAAGGTTCAAATGGACTGTTCAAAAGGAAAGTTAACTCCACAGGACAGTGTCTCTGAAAATTAAATCCACAACATTTTTTCCCCATTTTGAGCTGAGCTACGCATTACTTATAGGCGCTTGGATAAAGCCTACAAGTTTTATATGAAAAGCTCAGACAGGTCAGCCCAGTAGCTACACACCATAGCACCATCTGGTTTCTTAATCCTTACGAGATTCATCGTCAAGTTATAGCCTGACCTGCCTTTCTTATAGCCACATTTTGGAAAGGTTTACACAATGTTTGCCTCCCCTGAAAGAATAGTATAATCTAGTATCTTACTTCATTTTAGGAACCTAGATTCTATCCTCTCTTCCACAAGAATTCATCACAGCACACTAAAGAACTAAAAAACACATTTAAGGCTCTGAACTTCCTCATCAACAGTTGAAGTTCCCAACATTTGCTGCCCAACCCACCCTTTAGTCAGGGCACAAGGTTGTCTTTAGGCAACGCTGCTACACACGTTTTGGTGAAAGACTCAGCTCTTTGCGCAAGAGCAACTCTTATTTTACCTGGTAGAGTGTCTAAACTTATCAGAAGAACTTAAATCGTAGTGTTGTTACATTGTTTTGTTAGTTAATAAACATAATACCCAGATTTAAAAAAAAAAAATCAAAAAAAAAAATCAGTATTTTCTAGCACTTTATGTTAAAAACCATATTGGAAGGGATGGGGGTAACCTTGCTTACAGAAAACAAACATCAGTTTTCAAACACCACAGTGTTAATAAGAACTATGTAATTACAGATAAGCCTTTTAACTGATGTCAACAAAGTCACTCCTGAAATAGAAAAATTCAGACTTGCTACATTATTTTCACGCAACAGATGTGCAGTTCATCTATTTAGGTTTAGAAGGATGAAAAAGCCATCTAACTATATCTGAAATGGCAAAATCCAAGCTCATAACTGATTGTCGGATAGTAACAAAAAAACCCAGATTTCTAATAAGGTTAAAAAGTTGTCTTAGAGAACTCCTTATGTGACAAACATATATATGTTTATATACCAAAAAAAACCCCCAAACAAACTCTATAGTTTAATACCTCCCTGAAAATACTATTCTTATTTAAGCAAGTTCCTGCTCACACAATGGACACAGCAAGAGACAAGCACTAGATGCTGCACATGATTAAGAAGTTTAGAAGAATGCTAACAAGTACAGGTATATTTAAGCTACATTAATTCAAATATGGGAACAAATTCCTAGTTCAACAGACCCAACATGTCACACCCCACGTTGGGGCACCGAGTTTGCAGAGGAACAGTTTGCTTTTTTGAAGCCAGAAATCAGCATTGGCTCATTCCACTTGGGGAATCTGTTTGAGAAGGAAAACACCATTTGAACAAAACATCTCCCCCTAAACCTTCCCCGCATTCATTATAACAGCATAGAATAAAGTTGTATGATGTGGGGGTTTTTTTTTTGTTCGGTTGGGTTGGTTTGGGCTGGTTTTTTTTTGTTGTCCTTTGGTTTTGTTTTGTTTGGGGTTTTTTTAATATGTTTAGAGTTTAAGTCCACTTATTATTTACACACATCTTTGCTGCAGAACACAGGAACACAGGCTTTTTGTTCTGATGCAATACAGGTTAACCGATTTTTTTCCTTCCTTTTCAAGTTTTGAAAACAGGATTTTTTTTTTTTTTTTTACATAAGAACTTCAACATAGGAAGCAGCATCTGTATAACACTTCACAAAGAAGAGTAAATGAAACTTGAGATGACTGAAAAGGTTCACCACTTTCTACAAGCTATTCATTTTGATTAACCTATTTTGCTGGAGTACTTTGAAGAAATTTAAATTATTAAGAGACATAACTACAAGTGAAAGGAATAATCTAAACGTAAGACTGGAAGTGAAGAACTAGCTGAACGCTGTGGCTGGTCCTACTCAAGTCCTCAAAGTTCTCCAAGAAGCCGCGAGCCCTTGACTATTATTTCTTACAGCAAAAACTACCGCTTACATGTAATACCTCTAACTCGCACAAAAAAATATTTCAGGCTAAAAGCACAATAATTCCTAACATTTTCACAAAACAGAAAGGAATAACTGGACATCTACTCCTAGTCTCTAGACACAGACTTAATATCTGCTGTTCCTCGTCCCAATGCTGCAGGAATTGCTTTCAAACAGAGATTAAGAGAGCTCAGCTATTTTCATTGACCAGAGGACAAGGAAGATTAAAGTTTTATTTCCATAGAATATTATCTGTTATCATGACAGTAGGAAAGAGACCCCAAAAGCCATGCCGCTATCTTAAGTGAGTCTGAATGAGTTTTATAACTTAAGCGAAACTGCCTTTCCTTCCCACAAAAGGCTCTTTATCTGCTAAGGAAACCACATCTCTGAAGGGATTTGAAAGGGTACAGTGGACCAAATACTATAAAAATATATATATAGTGGGAAGTAATCATGTATCAACAGAGAATTAGGATGATTTAAAACATCTTTCCTCACCCATAATCTCCACTTTTTTTTTTTTTTTTTACAGATTGATAGCAAGCCAAATATAAATAGTCACCCACACAAACTCCATCTCGAACTGCTGTACATTATTTTTTATTTAATTTGAGGATATGTGAGGCATAATCACACTGCATAGTAGATGCATATTGCTCAACTTCAAGTCAGTCAATTTAGCCTACAATCCAAGTTAAAATACTTGGAATTTTACCAGACACCTGTTATCCCGAGACAGGTGCAAAGAGTTGAAGAGTATCTGTGCTGTTTCACCCATGCCACTGAATTTTCCTCAAAAAGTCCCTCCCTCTCATAAATGCCACAGGAGAGCAGCCACCTGAGAAAACTCTTCCAACCTTCCACATCCCTGTTCTTCTCCAAAGAGAAGTTCCTCCCATTCTTAGCAATTCTCTAGCTTCTAAACTAATTTGCAATGAATAAATAAAATTGCTTGACAGACCTCCAGTAGGTCAAAGCTGACTTTCATTTCACTATTCAAAATCCTGCAGGTGTAGCAGTAGGTTATTTTCACTCTGCTGGAGCTTAGAAAACCTACATATCTCTCATTGTATATCCACTTCCATTCAGACATTTGCCCTTCATGTCATACGGTTGTCCTTAAAGAAAAAACACACTTTGCAAATGCTGAAGTCTTTGGCCTCTTGCATATAGGGGTACATTGTATAGGCAAACAGTGGAAACATTTTCCGTGAGGTCCATTGCTGACTATTTCTTTTCAGCTATAAATTAAGGTTATACCTTGAACTACACAAAGTGAATTTAAACCACTGATTTACTTTGGACAATTTTGATACCCAGCTCCATTCCTCTGAACGAAACATTGATCACTGAGCTTAAACTACTTCATGCCTTTTGGAATACAAATCATCTTATCTTTTGCTTTCTTGGTTTATGATTGCTTACAGAAATTTCTACGATGGGAAGAAAAAGAAAAAAAGGCCCCAGAACTGTTTTTCAATGCAAAGTTAGGCCAGGATTAGCTCCGTTTTTCAAGTGTGAAGTTAAAGACTCCCATAGGAATAGGTATTAATTTCTCAAACAAGAACCAAAGTTCTGTCCCTGGCTAAATTACTTGAGCCACAGCTGTTCTTTCTGGTTCTTAATGTTATACAAAGGGAAACTACCAGTAAATTAACTATGTTGCACATTTACATTTACTACTATTTTATTGATCCAAATCAACCCTAGTCCAGTCCTTCGCCACACAGAGCTCACCTATATTCTGTTTTCCACAAACCATATTCCAAAAGCCAAGTGTGGCAAGGGTGCCCTGAAGCCAAAGATACCCCCATACAGTGCAAAGACGTCTGCCATCTATTTTAGCTGAGAAGCAGCGGTGCACATCAATGCATCACTGAATTGCAAAGTGTCAACCACAGGTAGGAATAAAAATTAAAAAAAAAAATCAGACCTATGTTCTGACCAAGAGATGCTGTACTACATCTTGCAAGAGTACCATAAGAGCATAAGTGATTAAGACTTGCAATAGTATTAAATATCTTCCCCAAATCACATTCCACAAATGTGGCATGCCAGGCAGAGAACAGCTTTTGCTGACTTCACTGTATCCAGAAGCAGAAAATACATCTACCCCAAATAACCTGGTTTTTTTGGTTTGGGTTTTTTTTCCCCATTTTGACAGGAGGCTAAAAGAGAAGAGCTTAACATAAGCATCTCAAACTATTTAAAGTAACATGCTTACTATTTAGAGAGCACAAACTGAATGAACTTCATGAGCCAGTACTTAACCTACTTTAGCCGGTCCAGGCTTGACTCGCAGGTTACTCTGCTATAATAGCATTGTAAGGGACTCTTGATATCACTTTATCTTGTTCATCCTAAAACAGCAGCCTGGGAAAACACCTAATGCAAGTGAGTGGCTACTTTACTACGTTCTCATGTGTACGACACTGTCTTCCGTATGTCCATGTTTGAGCTCTAGTTATAGCAGTGACGCTGCTTGTGCAGCTTGGGAACATTAATCCACTTTTTTGTAGCATAATCAAAGTGATCAAATCTACTGTAACTATACTTAAAAGGGCACACCCAGAAATTTTCTAGACAACAAGAATTCAAAGAATCAAGGAGAACGCTTCAGAGCTTATTTTGCTTAAACTTAGCGAGGCTGCAGTACAGCTAATGTCTGCATACTGACTATTACAGTGACCTCAAAGAGCAACAAAACAAAATGAATGTTTAGTAGTTCTCAGATAACAACCACAGCTTACTCAAGTGTCTAAACAGCATAACAAACTAATTAGCATCACATCTCACCCTTGTATCTATTCACATCAGCTTCTGCAAACCAGCCCCTACAAAGTACAATTCAAGTAACGGGATGCAGAGACTCCACAAGACACATCAGGAGTTACTAAAAGTCTCTGCAGGACAAGTAGCAGTCATCTGATCTAAGCTTAGTCACAGCACTCCTGACGTGTTTTGCCCTTCATAAAATACTGCCTCCTCATCACACTCTTCAGGGAAACATATCCACCCCCACCATTCATCCCTACTTTGTGTGCATTTTTAAACTGCTGCGGAAAAAAAAAAAGGAAAAAAAAATCACTAGTCTCTCTGCTTATCCTCATACCTAAGTGATACTAGTTGTGCTGTTCTGGACAAGTCTTTAGGACTCAGATGCCATCTTCTGAGATAAGCCCTCCTTGTCATGGAGATCCACAAAGCCACAACGTCACTGTGACCTGAAGCATTAAGTCACAGTAAGCATAAAGCAGAGAGAGTCTAAGCTCAGTTTACTTTCAGGATCAAAGTTATCCAAGTGTTTTGCTCATTCAAGACCTTAAACTCCAAGGAAGAAATCAAATCAAGCATTCAGATGTTTGGACAAAGTGATGATGAACGGAGTTTACAAAAACTAAACTGGGGTGCAATATTGTGGAGGTCCAAAGTAAAGGGTTAAAAACCAGATTATCAACAGAATACAGATGTATGGATAGTTCTCAGAGTTGGAACCACTGATGCACAGCCCAAAGCCCCCAAGATGCACACGGGCAGACGCCAGGCCTTCACACTGGAGGAAATATCACGTTGCACATTCCTTGTTCCTGGGTGGCTCAACGCAGCTGTTCCATGAGGCAGGGTGCCAGGACACACAGAGCTTGGCCTGACCTGCTGTGGCACTTCGGATCTCTCTCAGTACCTAGAAAAATCCACTAGTGTAAAACCCAGATGACTTCAAAGCATTTCTAAGGTGGCAGAAGCGCCCTGTGCTCGGAAATCACAACCGCAGTCCTCAAGTTCCTTCACTGTTCAGAGACCCTTAGAACTTTTCATTGTGTTGTCTTATCTAGTCTCATGTTAATGCATGAGACACCATAGTACTGAATAGCTGAAACGACTCCTTACTTGGATAAACCCGACTATTTTGTATTAACTATCTGAACAGACCAAATGCCACTTCAGAGAATGTGTTAAAGAAGTATGGGTTATTTTTTTTAAGCATGATACCAACTCCACACCACAGCATTGGGGGAGGAGTAGCACAAGAATGTTAAACACCAGAAAGACTTCAAACTAGAGCGTGTTGTTTGATCTGAAACAGAATAAAGTCTTACTGTCACAATAAAACTTGCTTACACACCAAAAAACATGTGCAACCTCTTGGCTGTTCTTTACTTGTCACACCTCAGGATCGACTGACGTAATTCATGAAGCAGAACATTTAAAAAAGCTCAGCACTTTCCTCCTCGTTTCAGTAAAGAAATATTTCGATCCTCCTGCTGCAGTTACCATTCTAAATGCCACCTTTACTTATTCTGTGGCAGCCTCTGTGATAAGGTTTATCATCTGCAGAAGAGCGTAAGTCTAGAGAGGCTCTTTGCCATGCACGGTCATCCTGAAATACCACGGTGACCAGATCCCTGCAGAGGCGAAGGCGGATTGACCCTCCAGCTTCTTATTCAGCTGACTGTGAAGAAATACTAAGTAGGCAGAAAGTCCCAGGTTGGAAGGGATCACAAGGATCATCTGCTCATACGGTGTTCTGCTGTTCTACAACACATACAGCTCTTCTTGTGCACATAACTGAACAGAGAAAGTCATTTTGAGTCCTTAGGGGCTGAAAACAGCTATCATATTTTGTTATAATTTCCTACAGGTTTTTTTTCCACTTGTTTTTACAGCTGTCTTCATGTTCTAGAACGTCTGAAGTTTCACAAGTATGTATTTTCATCTTCAAGTCCAAAAAAAGATCCTCCCAGAATTTAGCACCATGTGAGAGCTGAACAGTGGTGTGCAGCAATCTGCCTGATCATTTCCATCTATTTCTACATTAATTACTCATTTTAATGAAAATTAGTGTTTCCCATGCAAATTGAAGAAATGGCACATTCTTTTCTACGAGGACATACAATCTCAAACAGAGGGAGGGTACAGTGAAGTGTGAAGGTGTGTGGAGGAAAATAAAATTGATGTATAGAGAAAGAAACAGAGCTGTCTGATTTCTTTCCTTCTTTTCAATAAAGGCACAAATTAGAATACTAAAGAGGCAAGAGTGGAAGGAACAAACCTTGAACAAGTACAGAAACTAAAAATAGGTTATAAGGCTAGAATAGCAATCTGAATTTACTCACCTACGAGCTCTATTTAAGCTTAAGAAGCAATGACAATGGGAACTTCGTTTTCAGAATTAGACTTCAGACTGTCTAGCATTTAAATTTAGCAAATTGGTAGGGGCTGAAGCAGCATCAACCCAGTACATTTTCCAGAACTCACTAGGTAAAGACAGCTCACTAAAGAAAAAAAAACCCCAACCCCAAACCACCTTTTTTCCCCGCTAAAGCTTCACCCAAATTCACATCTATTCCAGAACTTCATTCACACAGAACAGCGCTTGCTTCAAGTTGAAGTAAATAAATCATTTAGTTCTGATAAATATTGGTTTGAGAGAGCTCCTAGCTGAGAAGCCTTGAGCAACGTTGGTGGGTGTTCCAATGCCAACCTCTGGGGACTGCAGAGCATTCGCACAAATGGCTACAGACCCCAAACTCCCCTTTTCACACAGCTGGGGCTCCAATATTCCACCCTTCTGTAAAGTAGGAACTCTGCCTTCCCAGGACTTAAGTTCTCCCTAAACAATACTAACTAATTACTGACCTGATTTTGAGCAACTATTTGGTAAGTTTAGTTTTTTTAGAAGATTTGAGGAAATCAAAACATCTGCAAGAGAGCTTAGAAGAAAAAAAATCCTTAAAAGCACTTGTTTTCAACATAGGTCTTTCATTAACTGACTTAGAAGTGAATTTGAAGTCACAGAGAAAGTATTTTTGGAAACAATAACGAGCCATCAATATATATGAGAGAGAGGTCTTGCTGAAATTCCCCTTTTCGTAGTCCTGATCTTCACTGAGCTATATGCAGATATAGGACACATCCACGTTTTGCGTGACACTTCAAAATAAGTCTTCTGTAGTATTAGCTTATAATATTTTGCATAGCTGTTATTTTGTTTGGCCAGGAACATTTAAGAACCACAAAATAAGCATATACATTTGCCAGAATTTGCGTCACGGGAGAAGGTGGGCTATGAAGAAATGTAAAACTTCTAATAGGGTAATGGGCAAGCAAGGTGCCATTCTAAAAATTCCCAACACTTCTTGAAAACTTAATTCCATTTTTACCTCAAATGTTTTCTGCACTTGCCTAGTTTTTAAACAGATGTTTTCGTTGAAGTTTAGCACGTTTGAAAGCTGCTGCATTTCCAAACTATACTTTGTGCCTTTGATTAAATACACAGTAGTATCTTTATAGGAACATTCTACTGAAACAGTTGAATTAACACCCCCCCCCCCCCCACAACACACACATCAGGCAGAATGACACTGCAGAATGAACTTGGTTACATAAACTACTCAGCTTACCATAAAAACATAATTTCAAAATAGGTCTTACAGGAAAAAGTGATCAAGACCGGCTGAATATTGGCCTCACGTCCTCTTCAATTCAGCAGCAAGTCTAAATAGCTAAAAATACTTCTGTAGATGTGGGCTACATCAGGTCTGCTCCATACACACTATTACATGGATTATTTAGAAGGTATGACATCTGATCAATGGAAATAATTGTGCCAGTCTGAAATACTGCATCTCAGCTCTAGAGCTTGAAGAACTCAAGCAGCAAGTCTAGCCAAGAAACAAGCAGGTTTTAAATTTTACATTCTGTTTAAATAAAGAAACATGCATTAGACCACAGAGACAGTTGAAAGGAAAATCCACTAATGTTTCTGGAGTAGATTAGCAAACTAATCTCAGCAGTGATTAACACAGAGAAACTGGCAAAATCTGATTAGCTAACTAGTAAACTTGCATCTTAACCAAAACTCAGAAAGCTGCCCAGTCATATCTAGAACAGAACTCGTTACCACCTTGTCAATAAGCAAGCAAATAATTCTGTATAGCTTGCCGCCCTATTACCTACCCCGAAGCTTCATCAAAAAAGCTGTATTTTTAAAGAAGAAAATCTTTTAAGTTGTAAGTTGTCTTATAAAGGTATAAGAGAAAGACAGATGTCAGACTTTTAGCCAAGCAAAGCGGACATAAACCAGCTAACTCAGTGAATATCCACCAGTAGACAGTTTAGTTTCAGTATCTTACTAGCATTTTTGCCCATAGTAGGCTACGTAAAGCCTACTAATGCCAAGGTACCAAAGACTGGACATTTTACGCAGAGCCCCATTCTATTCAGGCTTTCTTTTGCACAGCGCAACAAACGCAGGGACATTGGTGCAGAACTTCCTTTTCCTTATGTTTTCATCACTACTTCTGCAAACTGTCTCCTCCCCACTAAACTACGCACACAAACCTCCCACGCCTGGTATCTACTGAAGGCAGCAGGGGTACGTTCTCATAAGCATAAAGTGTTCTCTGACCATAACGTAAGACTCAGTTTTACATCCAGAGAAACTAAAGGAGCATCTTCAGTTTTAAACTCTAGCCGTTGCCTCTGTGAACACAGAAGCTTTGAAAAATGAGCTGTGTACATGCTTTCGTATTACACACAAAGTGCAGACATTAATTCAGTGTTACTAGTTTTTTTAATCAGCACGTTTACTATCATGTGAGGGAAGCAGAATTCTGAATAACTAGCGTAAAACACCTCTCCATTGAGCTGGAGCATCTGCAGTTACCATATTGGAACGCTACTTCTATTTCTGGCTGCTCATTAGCAGTTTCTTTAGTCAATTCATTTATGTAGGGGTTTGCTTGCTCTTATTTAGCTTTATGGAATTACTCAAACAGTAAGGGGACACTAGACCAAACAGATTTCCACCAAGATGACTTAGAAATCATCATATGCTGTTCTTGAGTAACAGCAGCATAACTTTTTTTTGCTACCCTGTCTACCCCTCTTCCCCATGGCTTCCTTGCATTTTTAAAACAAGCCATTTTATTTTGGCTTCTGCTCCAAGCATCTTTTCATAGCTCTTTGTACTCTATATCAAGTAGCCTGGACTTCAAAAACTGGGCCTTGGGAGCAAAGACTAAATAAGTTGCTATAGGGTAAAGCACTAGCAAGAGTAAGAATCCTACTGTACTGCTGAAGGCAGAAGCGAATTAACAGCTACGAATTAGCGCGGTTTATCTAGAAATAGCCTTTCTGCAATAGCTCCCTTCACACACCGAGGAAAGTAAAATCTCACCCGTGTCATTTTAAAAAAGTCTAACGATGGTCTGTTCCATCGTACATCCTCCTCCCGTCTGCGCTTTAGCCGGCTTTTCTTTTCGTTCAGAACGCAAGGCTGCGAGCGGCATCTCAACAAGCCCTGACGCCGGCTGAGCTCGGGTGTGGAGGTGGGAGTGCTGTTGGCTGAAGGCAAGAGATTCCCCGTCTCGGTGATGTGCTCCTGGGAGAGGGAGAGGCGGCGCCTTGGGTTAAAGTCACAAGGGCCTCCGGAATTCCAGCGGGTGCTGGAGCCCGTGCTGCCCTCGCTGCTGTCCACAAAGCCGCTGCTGGCAGAGGAAGGTCTGGGAACCGGCGACGTGTTGAAGCTGGTGACGGTGAAGACGTTATTTAGCGACAGTATGTTTTGTGGCAGGCTGATACTTGTGCTTCTCTGTAAGGTCGCACTTCCGTGGCTGTTGCAGCGTTGCAAGGTAGCGCTACCACCGCTATTACACCGTCTCTTTGACACGGGAGTCCAAACCTTTGAGTTTCCAGGCTTCCACGGTGACCGACAGCGAGCCAGCTCATCAGGCTCGGACAGGGACCTACAGTGGCGTTTTGTTGGTGGCGCCAAGGGTTGACCCGAGTTTTCGTTAAGGTTTAATTCACTTATCCATCCTGACACCATAGACGTACTGGAAGATTCCTGCTGCCACTGCAGGCTGCCATTGCTGGCAGTGCCGGTGCTGAATGGGCAAACTGGGAAAGGGTAAGCTGAATTCCTTGTGTCAGTCTGGATCGGGCAAACCCCATTTAAAGCTTTCCAAGGACTGTCTTCTGAAAACAAAAGAAAGATAAAGGTGAAAGATGTAAAGGAGACAATTTGTTTTAAACCTAGTTTAATGTAAAATCATGAATCAAACTCGAGCTTAGAACCACAGGCCACAAATACCCAGATCTTAGCCAAAATTTCACACTAGGTAACGTTCATTTTTAAAAAGGTAGAAAATTCCAAAAACATGAAGATCAAAGAATTTCAAGAGCCAATCCAGGAATTCCTGTATATATGTACCTTGTTAATTCTTCTTCTGTATACCAAAAGATTACAGCACTGTGTTTCTTAGCGAGCAACAGGAATAGTGTCCTTACCTGCTTCCTAGCGCATAGCAAATACTACAATTAAAACCTGTAACAGTGAACAACCAAAGGTATAACCAAGATGGATTAACAAGTAACATGAGAACCCACCAAGGAATACTGAAGTTAGTTTTTTTTTTTTTTAATAAAAGAGCAGGGTAATCTCTTCATAGACTGCTGTCCTTCATTTGGCTGTTATGCTTTTCCATTAGGAACACCTTATTATAGAAAAGTTTCAAAGATATGGGCGTTCACATTTTGCGGTGTGAGAAGCCTTACTTTAAATTAGGAATAGTACAAAGTTAAATCAGACTGCAGTTTCCTTTTTTGCCTTTTGTTTCCTTTTTTTTGCTGTTTGTTTCCTTTTTAGCTCATATTCAAAGCGTAGGGAAAAAAATTCTTAATTCAATGCATAAAATGAAGTGAGTATCCTTTAAGAACCTCCTGCAAGTTTTACTGTGAATACAGATATAACCCATAGAGCACAACTTCTCATCTGAAGTGACAATGCTGGGTTAAAAGCTGTCTGCCAGCGAAGCCTCTCACTCTTTTGTAAAGCATTTCTTTGAGAACATTCTGCACATTTTACAGCTGTTCCTCCACATTATACAATGAAGTGTAAGAACTACAGCAGACTTTGGATTTGCAAATTGAAAAGCAGCAAAACTGTTGGCCAGTTAACAGTGCTTCATGCTTGGTTAGAAAATTTGCTAATTTAAACCAATTAGCTGAGTAAGTTTCACTTACCCTGCCTTTAAAGAAAGAATATTTAAAATACCGAGTTTTTCCTCTATGCTTACTTTAAGAACCTAGATATAGCCTAAACATTAAATACTTGTATATTCTTATAGTTGGCTGTCTCGACTAAGTTTTAGACTAATCAACAGATAAAAGACTTGCTGAGTAGCTTTAAAAGTTGCAAACTCAAATAGTTGTACATGTTCCATGCCCAAAGTATGTCATGGATTATCCTGGTTTTGGATCTTATTTAAAGAACACCCCATTGTCTCAAAATCATTTAGCTGTGCAGACAGCTGGTCTATTCAAACAACATGTTTTATTAGAATTCCTCTGTCCTTCCTCCTCCATTCTTTCAGATGGCTACAACCACATACTGTGCTTTGCCTTAAGCATGTAAGCTCTTCAAGGCAGGGACCATCCATAATTCAATGCAAGCAAAATAGCAAACAATAGGATCCAGATAATGTTTGAAACTTCTAGCATCTACTGTAGGACAATTTCCTAGCTTGGACTGGCTTGATTTTTTAAAAAATCTTTAGGGAGCTTTCTCGCAGGCTGGGAAGTTGATTTAAAGTTTGCTGTAAAGAAAAAAAAAAAAAAGGCGCCAAGAGTTGCACATGTGTTTTAACTGTTTACATGGTAATGGTATTTAAGATAAAACACCATTTCCCTCTGAAACCTCACACAAACCAAGATTCACATTTTTATGAGGAATCCCATTGCACAAATAGAAATCCTCCACACTTAAAGACACAGCAGAACATGCAAAATTTCAAGTCCACCCTTTAATAAAGCAGTATAAAGTTTACATACGAATAACTAGCATTTTCATTTTTTGCTAGATACGATTTACTCTTATTTGCCAAAGCAAATAACACTTGTAAGGAGGGCACCGGTTTGCATCAAGTTGGATATTCTGTGTGGCAAAGATGTAAGAAGGTGCATGAAGATGTGCGAGCTTTCTGCTGGTTGCGAAACAGCGTTGCTGGGCTTCTGTGCACTATGGCAGATACTGAACCCAGAAAAAGTGTTACAAGGGCTTTTACTATGCAAAGCAGATCACAAGTACAAAACTAACAACCAGCTATTCCCAGTATTGTTCAAAGACCAGCTTAAACCAGCAGGCTCTACAGCAGCATGCTCCATCCCCCTCACCTTATTTACAAAAGAAAGGCTGCTTGCTACACCAATTACCTCAGTAAAACACAGCTAAGGGTTCTGAAGAACTTACCGTTGATTTCGAAAGGGAACAAGCTGCCACTTTTGTTCAGCTTCTCAGATGAGTACTGAAATTAATCAGAAAAAAAAAGTTTTAACTGTGCAAAAGAGCATACACCAAGGAAACTGCATGCAGTTTTCAGTTTCCCTATATGTGCATTTAACCACGTCTTTAAAAAGACGAGGTTTTGCTGGGTATGTGGAAGAAATTCCTGAACAGCTGATCTTTCTAAACAAAACCTCTGGCATCTATTTGTAATGTTGTCTGATATATTGCTGAGTATCAAACTGTTTCAGGAGTTGCAACATTACCCCATGTGAATAAACCGCAAAATTAAGGGTGATAATTCACCCTTAATGGAAAAGTTTTGATAAAATTCTCATTTCAGTGGAGAGGAAGTTACAGGCTGACAGTTGGGTATCTATTTTCAATCTTAAGGGTGAAAAGCAACATACCCTTCACCTTAAACTAAGAGACAGAAATAGCTTTATCTAAATTAAATATACAAACTCTTAAGGGGCCCCAGAATGAACATTGCCCAAATTAGGCTTCACTAGTATTTTACATTTTCTTAAGAATCAATGTAGGGTGATGTTTTCTTATTTCTTAAAAGTACAAAAGCCATTTAAAAAAAGTTATCTTTTGCAGACTGACGGGTTTTGAAACCAGAGTTTATTGGTGATGGTTCACTACTCAGAAACAATGCAAAAGCCACATTTAAACCAAAATTTGTGCGTAAAGGGCTTCAGAATTTATGATTAAGCTTCATCAGCAGCATCTGCACAGTAAGACAAGTTTGTATGCAGAATGTCTTCTGTTTTCATAGCTAATTTTACCTAGAAAATGTTACTACAAATGGTCTATATTTCTCGAACAGAGAATAGACCTTACTACCCAGCCTCCTACGGAGGAGTTATAAATAAATTGCTTAAGACTCCACCAGAGCCCAAGGGCCATTATTTATTCCCCCATTGCCACCTCAGGATGGAAAGGAAGATTTCTCTAAAAAGAGAGCAACACAATTTATGTGAACATTGTTTTTTGTGTATAGCCAAAGAAGATAGCATTGTACACACACTTCCTTTCCAGATACAAAGTCAATTTTTAAACAAACATCCTTGGGCTACAAAGCTTTTCTTTCTTGCTGTATAGCAACACAGAGTGCTGGTGACAACTTTATATCCCTGAGCCCCACATATAAGACACAAATGCTAAACTACAATAATATTCCCTTGGTGTTATTGTTTTAGAGGTAGGAAATAATGGAACAGATGTAAGGATACGGCAGCAATTAGATTTTTAATCTTATTTTTTAATCGATGTCTGCATATCAGACAAGCCATTTGATTTTTCCTTTATATTTGCATCTGTAGATGCATTTATAAGTTGTTTTTAAAGAAGGCTACTTTAAGTAAATAACAGAACTCCAAGTCTGAATCTCCATCAGATTTGTAGTTAGCCCTATTCAAACCATCTGAAGCCCTGCAACTTGACAGCAGGAGCAGAAATCACTTTTTCTAGTTTGCTTTTCAGAACTGTTGTTGCCAGTTATATACCACACATACTTAAACTAGTATCAATTGTTTACTCTAAACAGCTACTAAGGTATCACATAGAACACAAGAGCACATTTAGGTAACAATAATAATTACATTTCAGCCATCCCTGAAGGAGAAAAACAAATCAGAAACTTAAAGATAAGGTTATTCAACCAATTCCTCCCTCTCCAGTTTTCCCCAAGTGAGAGACAATACCAACCTATTCAACTGTCAGATAATAGCTAAGAAAAACATATTTTTGGAACAGAGTTCCATGCCAAAAAGTTTTAAAGCTAATATATCTTGAACCACATGGAAAAGGGCAATAAGAACAACTTAATCATCGTAATAGGGATGTTTTAAAAGACTGTTCACACAGGCAAAGACCTTGGATGCTTAGAAGGAACAGAACCTCAAGGACAATCCCCTGTGGCAATTATGAGATTGATTTATAGTTTTTGCAAATAGTTTTTAGCCAAATTCATCTTTAACAAGCTCCTCGTCACAGATGTCTAAGTTATTTAATTACCTGCACTTTAGCCACCTTAAAAAGCCTTGTCTATCAGGTAGAGACCAAACCATTACACTTTTGACAGCTACAAAGTGCTGAGAGCATTTTTCAAGTGGGACATGGAAAAAGTGGGACCATATACACACAGACTATCCATACTACAAAGAATGACGGTGATGTTCTTTTTCTAATGCAGACAGCAGCCCTGTCCTTACAGCCATTTCTGATCAGCTTCTAGTGAATTCAGTGCTCAATTCTACGAGAAAGTAGACATATTACAAATACAACTTGTCCCCTTAAGTGATCGTTTACACAGGATCCTGTGAAGTTACAAAAAAGTGCTAGTTCTTTGGAGACTGAGACCAAAAGCCCTCACTAAGAATGTCACACCTGACACCACGTGCAGAAAAGGGACAGTAAGCTGCACCATTTCCAGTAAAGGCCCAAGGATGACTAAAGGGAGAATAAAGAATCTCATTTACGAGATGTACTTGGCTTTCTATAACTGAAACTAAAGATACTTGGAGACACTACCTGGCAGTATATTTTAATGATGTTTGGAAGTCCAGACTTGACTAGACTCTATCAAGCTGTAAATTGTTTATAGGAGGGAGGATCTTTTTATCTACACAGCACATGGCAGAAGTCCCACTAGATATTACTGTCACAGGGCACTGAACCAGTTTATCAGCTCTCTTGGGCTGGCCACACTCTACCCTCCCCCAGTCTTTCCCTTTGTGCTATGAGCTACCTGAAGCTTCCTGAATTTAGGGCTTTTTTTAAAATTATACTAGAGAAAAATCTCGACAGGGAAGTCTGCTACCCTCTGTGTGAAGGAAATCTTCCTTAGAATAAGGCCAAATCATTCAAAAACGTAATTTTCCTGAAATCAAGAGGTCACACATGTCCATCTTCCAACTACTGCTTTTTGAACAGATGTTTAAAAAGGCACCAAAATCTGATGTCTCTTGGGAACTTTTCAGAAAAAAAAAAAAAGGCAAGCACGTTTTTTTAAGATAGAGACACACAAAACAATGAAACCACAAGTTCCACCTAAGGTTGGAATTGTTTGCTTCATGCAAGAAAGTGGGTGTATTTTGAAATGCTTGTTCAAACGCAGAACCTCTTTTGTGCATTTGGAGAGACTATGCTCAAAAGAAATTGCGTGTTATGACATTTAGGACAGCGCTGCAAGTTTAAATCTGTTTACTGAGTCTTAGTAGCTGTTCTTCTGTTAAAATATTCACTTCAAAAGAAATCTAGTCTTGAACTGAGTAAGTGGAAGAGGCACACAAATGAGACTAATAATTAATTATAGTTTACATCACAAGTTTAAAAGTTCTTTGCTAGTGAAGACCCAAATATAACAAAAATAATTCTGGCTATTCTACATACACTCCAATCAACTATATGAAGAACTTTATGGCCTGTGCTATCCTCCTCATTATTCTCAGAATGACTTCTTGATCTTCATGATTTTAAAATTTATTTCTGTTTTTTTATGTATGTTTGAATTTCTTCAATTTACCAGCATTCTTCCCAAACCACAGGAAGGTCAGCATTAATTATTCCAGTACTAACTTCACCGCCACCATCTATATATGTGACTTTCACTGTTTGAATAGGCCACACCAGACCTCCATCTCTCTCCCAAATATCCTTCAAATATGACTAGACATGAAGGAGTGAGAAGCATTTGACCTTTTTTTTTTTTTCAGAATGTGAAGAAGTGATTAAGTCAAGTCACATCTTCGATTCAGCCCTCAAGTCTTTCGGCAAGTGGCTTTCCATCCAAGGAAGTCAGCCCAATTCTAAGTCTTCCAATACAAGTCAGCTTTATAAAATTAGAACTCATGAAGACCCACATGCACGGAATAGATTTATAACAGAGCTTCTTCCTTCCACAAGTGCTCATCTGGAGATGCTCACATTAATACCTGACCTTGAACTCTTGCATCTCACACACTGCTTTTCACAAACCAATACCAGCTTCTACATGAAGACCAAAAAAGTGCGAGCTTTGCCAGAACATACAGAAAAACCCTCAAGACTCTTAAGGTTCAAGAGATTTATGTTCAAGGAAATAAAGACCAACTACTTGATTTAATGATGCTGTCAAGTCATGAAACTAATAATATGCTTGCAGAACATCCCACTGTTGTGAAGGAGAGTCAACCAACGAGGGATATTATTCTGCCTTATGAGCTACAGCGCTCACCTGAGATAAAAGCTTGGGACAACCTTCCTGCTTCTACGGCAAGAAAGAAAATTGTGGTGGTGTTTTGGGTTTTTTTTTTCCCCCCCCTCCTGTAGGTAGGTGCAGCACGAGACTGTGCAACGTAACTGAGCATGTACTGACAAAATTAGTGACACCAGTTTGGAAAATTAGCATGACATTTAACAGAGCAGTAAGAAAAGCTACAGTCAGTGTTTTACAACATACTCAGGCAACAGGTAAAGAAAGGTACTTGGTTATCATACAGGTTACACAAATGAAAAACCATATTATGTCCTATATATGTTGTCTTTATGCCCAGCTCGGATAGCTGGAAGGTAAATAGCTTTGAAAAAACTAATTTTTCTTTCTTTTATAGCCCTCATTTCTGAGCTGTGTTACAGAATCGCTTTTCCCCAGTTATTTTATCTATTTGTGCCAGGGAGAGCACAGTGCAGACACACTGTGAAAGGGATCATTAAACTGATAAGGGTTAACATTAACCAGGGCAAAAAAGGTTACTCTTAATCCTCCATCAGCTCACAAGACGACTCACCACATGGTCCCACAGAACTTTGTGCCAGTGCAAGTAATTAAAGGCGCAGGCAAGACCATTTTAGAATTGCTCTACATTGTTGTTGCTATTAGAAGAAACTACATCATTACTCTGAACTTCTTGCCAAGAAGTCTAGATGTGCTAGAGCTGATTTGAGACCCCCCACTAACAGTCTTTTTCCCTTATTAAAATTTAGTAGTTGTCTTTACTAGTGGAAAAGTGTGGTTTTTATTATCTTAGGTTCATGTTTTAGTCAAGAAGCCATCATGTGCTCCCACAAATCCTTTTCAGGAGGGAGTAACCTAGGTACGTACTTTTATTCACACCTTCTACTGAATTTTACACCGTACTTCATGATTTCCACACTTTTTCAATCTGCAATTTTGTATAGACAGAACCTGTCCCTGGCCTCAAAACTCATTTTCTCCAAGGACTAAAGCATTTACAAAACCAATTACTTGACAGATTAAGGTGGGGAGAGAAGTAGGAAGAGGGGTGTGGATGAAACAACTAATGAGACATCATCTGCCATTTTCCATTCCACTCTACTCATTCTTCTCCCTGTTTTATTATAAGTACAGATAAGGACAGGATTAAAAAAATTAAAAAACAAACAAAAAACCCCAAACAAAACAAAAAAAACCAACCAAACAAAACCACAAACAAACAAAACCCACCACACACACCAAAACCAAACAACACAAGAAACCCACGACACATTACAGCATGCCAACACACTCCTGCAGAGACTCCACAGAATGTAAAAGCAGTGATACATCTCTCTCTGCTCTCACAAGTCTCTGGTTCAAAACCAGTTCAAGAATACAGTAGAGTCCCCTACAAACTTCATATCCCAAGTGCTTCATCAAGCTAGCTGAAACAAAAGCAAGTTGAGTAAGCACTTCTGCAAGGGTTAACATCATTGCAAGTCCTTCTATATGTCTTCCAAGAATAGCATATATTTAAGGTGAAGAGAGTAAAACCAAGTTAGTTATAAGAAGAACTCTAAATGGACCTGTTACACTTCTAAAAATAAAACCATTTGATTAATGTCTACTATTAGACATCCTTACAGGACAGAGTACTGGACAAAGGGTCATGCACTTCCCATATGAGAACTGCAGATGGTTGTGCTCAAACTCCATCGTATTCAGGATACGCTTCACCCGGTTTGGACTTGTGCAGTAAATAAGGAAGCGGTTCAGCTACTTACATGCAAGTTAGAGAGGCAGAATCTTACTGTTAAAGTTAACTGAGCATGATTCAGGTTCAATGTTTGCATTATTTACCATTTAAAAAAAATAACAGAACTAGAGTTGAACAATACTTTGACATTTAGTCAAAGTAATTTCTTGGTGTCGCATTGGTACCCTGGAGTTTGATGTACAGAAGGTGTCATTGCAATTAAAGTCAGTGAAACAAGGCTAGTGTGTTACATGAAAAATATGGTCTCAGGGTTCTCAGGTGGAGACCCAAATCGACAAGAGACAATTTTGCATTACTTACCCTGCAGAGCAGATAATATCTCGTTTTCACAAGTGAGATGTGAAAAGAATAGATTCCTTAGTGTCTGAATAACATGCTTGAACCACACCCACAGATTAAACCAGCAGAAAAAAAAATAATCCCCTTTACAACCCTTTTCAGAGCACCAGGCATCCGAGACACTGATAAAACAAGGACCTACTAACATCAACAAGTCTGATAGCCAGTAACCTGACTTTCAGTTCAAGTGTATTTACTTGATGACCTGTTCTCCTGCCCAGAGCTGATAGTTACCTACATGGTGGTCAGTGACTTTTGTAAGTAAACACTGTTATCAGATATCAAGCATTTGCCAGCACTTGTGTTTTTTGTTAGGAAAAAAAAAAGAATTCTGAGAAGTTTTGATGGTTCTTTTCAATCATGAGAAAACTTTATTCTGCGAATAATTTCTGGCTTTTTATTAAAATGAAGCTGGAAGGTTAAAAAGATCATTAAACTAAGAAACCCTCACTTCAGGACAGACCATACACTAAAGTTCCACTTCTTCCCCTTACAACTCCCATCCACCCTGCAAACCAGTCCTAACTTAAGCAGCCAAATTCTGACTGACCTACATTCTTGAATTTATGTAGTTTTGAGTTACTTTTACTCTACTTCGCATTTCACATTTATGTGTTATTTTGGTAGATCCTTACCAGATTAATACTGTACGTTTTACATGTCAGATCATCCAAGCTCTGGTTCTGCAGCTTTTCTGTTATTAGTGTTACCATGGTAGTTGTTCCTTTTCCACTGCTCACACAGAAGTGTTGGAGGCTCTTCGGTCTCTTGTTTCAGTACTCATGAGCCATTTCTGGTTTGGTTAAAAGTCTCGAGATTTATTCTTCCATCTTATTGCAAAGTTTATTTCCAAATGCCGTCAGTGTGTCATGTCTGTTTTTCTGTAAAATTGAGGCAGAAAAAGGAAAAAGTCAGAAAAATTCTTCTGTACATCACTATTAGTGTTGTAACAACAGGGCTCGTGTTTGGACCACTCCTCATTCGTGCAAGTAAACCACTCTGTGACCAATGCTATTGCCTCGTATTTCAGATTACATGTCTCTATTAATGAAAGAATACTATTGATTACAACTTCAGACAGGAGATGAGACTCATACGTAGTAAAGACCAGGATATTATTTGGCCATTTCCTATTATTAAACTGATTCTATCTCAGATTTTTATCCAAGGCAGAAGGAAAGGCTTAAGCTTTCCCTCATTTAAACGACTACTAAAGTCTTAGCCAGGTGTATTAGAACAGCATATGAAACATGCAGATACTTACCACCCTGTTCTGAACATTTAACACTATTTGCTATTTTAAGATGTTCTACCAAATTGTTTCATCACTAAACACTTCTTAAAAGCAGAGTGGAGCAGTGGGTAGCTCAAATGCTATACCCACTTTCTAAACCCTCAGCTACTTTTAATATATTCCCTGTGGTTCTTCTATTTTAAAGGTTATGTAATTGCTACCTGTCAGCAAACACCAGATCTTAAGCTTGTAAGCAGGACAGATTACCATACACGTAAAAGCATCACTGACAACAGCTTAGATACCTTTGTTCTGTGAGCAGTCATCTAAATCAAAAGCACCGGGTTCACCAGCTGCCTCTTTCTATCCTAAGCATCCTCTATATAATTTCTTCTCCTCTCTTCCCTCAGCATCAGGAACCCATAACTGCTGCAATATTGTTCCTTACTGTCTTCCAAAAGTCTTTATTAGCTGGTTCTTTTTACCACAGCAAATGGACCTCTGTACTTTCCTCAACTCCTTCTCATTCTTCCAGTTCTCAAGAAGAACCAGGACAAACCCACAGGACTTCAGCTTCTTCATTTTCCTTCTTCTGTCATCAGGTCTTTCAGGCTCACCACAGATCTCAAACTCACTTCCAGTTTTCAAAACCAAGTCTACATTAGTATTAATTGCAATTTTTCACACTACCTTCAATAAACTCCTCTTCCCATAATTTTGCCTTACTGTGTTAATAAAAACATCTTTCCTCAACTCATGCTGATGATCCATTAGTAGCATGCATTAATCATTTGTGTTTGTGATTTAAGTGGTCAAGGGTATTCAGTGACTGCTTTTGGAATAAAAAAAAAAAATGGAAGAGATCCACATACAGGTATTTACAAGTTTAAACAAGGCAACACGAGCCTTGGGGAAGGAACACTGCTTCTGCTGCTAGCACCAAAGGCTTATGTCCACTTGCTATGTTTTAAAGTCTATGGTAAAAAAAACCAACAGAAAATAACTTTAAATGAATGTTTCCATAAAATAGACTATTTTCCATGCTGCTACTTATCAGCTGCTTAAATAACCAGTAGTAACAAGAAAAAGAAGCCACTTGAGTCCATGTCCCAAGTTAAACCCATCTAAAACTAAGATATTAATAGTATTAATGGTAATGTTAGATTATCTTTTAAACCTGTTGCCTTTGAGTACATCCTCAAATGATTTTCATGCGCTAACCATACACTATTTCACCTTCACAGAAGTCTGCCATGTAACAGCCTCCTTTAGCCTCAAAGCTGACCCACAATTGTAATTTCTGCCCATCTTTTGGCCTAATTCCCATATCTACTTTTATTTGCAATATGAGATGATGCTTACAGGTGCTCCTCAACCATAATGACCAATGCTACCCAGGTATCTGCACTGGTCTGTTTTTACTGAATGTGTCCTATCTTTCAGGAGAGCACCTTGAAATATTTACCACATCTTGTTCTGAAATTACACCAAGACAAATATCAAAAACACTCAAGCTCATACACTCACCGGTAGCAGTCGCATTTACCCTTTTCAATGTAAGCACGTATCAAAGTGCAGCTCACAAAATGCTGTGCAAATTTAAGGGCGAGTGTGTGAACAGAGCAGTATTTAGAGTAGCATGGCCAAACATTGTCACATCCCTTTTAAACCTGCTGAAGTTAAAATTAGACCTATAAATCCAGAATAGAAGTCAAAAGAAATGCTGACTAGGGTCAGAAATTGTCCATATACAGACAGCAAATATACTGAAGCTGAGGAGCTTAGTAACTGGCACAAAGACTTTCAGATTCATTTTAAGGATTAAGATTTCCACAACTAAGAGGCTACTGTTAAACACCTGCTGAACTTTTCAGCTGGTTCTTAATTACATTTCTCTTTGGAAGGGCCATGTAAGAATGTGTGTTTTTTTCTTCTAGGAAAAAAGTAAAACCAGTAAAACTACCAAGGACAGGGAGGAAAAAGGTTTTGATCTGTAATCAGTTAACGACAATGTATTTATACTTTGATTAGTTCTTCCTTCTAATATTCAAATGTTTCACTGAAATTTTAAGTCGGCATAATACAAGGTAGAATAAGGAGACGGACAGAAGAGTATTAATCTTCTGTTAATGACCCAATACATTCAGTTTTATGACAGGATAAAAGGCAGGCAAACGAAATCACAGAAACATGGCACTTTCAGCTGACTTGCACAGTTATCCACGTTCCTAAATCCTACCAGCTACTGAAAGTAATGCTTGAGAGCTGCAACTGTGCAGGCCCTTTCTGTGTGCAACCCAACCAGTTCTGAAACACAAGCAAAGAGGGAATTCCAAAAAAAGATTTCTCTTTTTAGCAACTCACACTTACTAGCAATGCTTTTTTAAATGACACACGCTCCACTGAGAAAGAATTTTTTAATCTATTTAAGGGCTACATGGGACAAGGGTGAAAAAGCCAGACACGCCTTCATGTATCAGCTCCCAGTGTCTACTGTTTCCCCCCATCAGCAAATTCCATTTCTCAGTACCAAGCACAAACCCTAAGAGTAGGAGTTTTAGTTCAGCCCAGAAGCAAGCTTTGGAAGTGAATTCCCTCCTTATCCTCCTTGAATGTGCTTCATCTCACAGCATGGACCAGTCTCACCAGAAGTAATCCACCCTGAAACAGAGCCAGAAGGTGCACCACAGCCACCATGAGATGCTCAGCACACTGGTCAGAAGCAAGCCACCAGGCTGTGGACATCTGTACTAACTGTATTACACTACAAATCTGCTCCTACTGGGTGGTCCTTTTTGCTAATGACAACATAATGAATGTTTAAGTGGAAAAAATGTGACCACCATTACAATTCTTCCAGTGAAAGCCATTCTAGGTTGCAGTTTGATAGACCTCAGCGGCCATCGGAACCATCAACACATTTTCTTCTCTGGCTATTCATTGCCCACAGCAGTGTGCCAGTACAAGTGTTTTTGCTACGACACAGAGAACTACGTCAAGGGATGCTGATAGTTGGATAAAACCACAACACTTTGTTTTGTTTCTGGGAGAGGTTGTTTTCCAGCTGGATCAGTTCCCCAGTCTGGTTTACCATGAACTGGACACAAACACTTGTGCAGGCATGTTGTGGGATGCTGAAGCTGCTTGTCGAGGTGCCTGTCCAACTACAGCTTAAAACAACAAAAAAAAGCATTTCCCACACTGAGCCAGGCAGATTCTCCTATAATTAGGAACTAGGTTCACACATTTTGCTCCTGTTTTTCTAATCCATACTCCTTTGACTAGTCAAACTGACCAGTTCAAAGGGATCTGAGATCACCCCTGCAGCCTCAGCACTCAAACTGACCCAAGTCCCAGCTCACTCTAGTTAAGCCATTTATGCTCTATGAATTATTTCCCTCATCTTTGCTAATTAATATTGTCTGTTAGGAGACAGGAGATTAAGAGTCACTTTATCTTCACTATGCTGTTGTGATTTTAAAACTTTATCAATATGTATTTTCAAGCCTTACAAACTTTTGGCTCTCAATATCTCCTAGAAGGACATGATTTATAATCCAGAAGACTCTTCATGGTATTTTCACGTTTTTAGGTGGGGTTTTTTTGTTGTTGTTGTTGTTTCTTTCAAGGTCCTGTGCTGTGGTATGTATTTAATATAACCACAGAGATGGTAAGCTATTTATTTTATATACTTTTTCCACCATGCTCTCCTTCCACATCTGGAAGGCAGCTAACTTTTTTCTTCAGTGTCTCCTTATCACACCCTCTACGCTTATCAGGCTGAAACCCTCTCGAACTGCTTGGCACTTCAAACTAATTGGATTTTCAGTAACAGGAACCGTTTGACCATCCTCGTTACGGCAATGTGCATCCTGCTGAATTTGCATTTCTTCAGCTGCCTCGCAGCAGAGATCTTGGCACAATCAAGTTCTGCAAGTACATGCCCTGCTTTCCATACAACCTGTACCCCCAAAACACCTCTGCTGTCACCACGTCTCTACAGGTAGCAGCTGAGCCGGGCATGCAAGTTCAAACACTAAGATCCTCCAAGACTTGAGGTAATAATAATAATAGCCACTGGTTCTCCAAGTTGGATGAAGTCCTACAAGATTGTGGCCATCCTTCCCTTAGCACACTCTCCTCTATGGAGCCTGATTAGGTAGAACAGAGAAAGCTGAGCCATCCAAGATAAATATGCATAACAAAAGATGTCAGTCAGTCTCTGTCCTGGGAGAGACTTAATCTTACCAGGATCTCCTTAATTTGGGATGGTAAGAGGTGAGAGGTGGGGCAAAGAGAAGTTATTTTTATTGCTGAAAGGTAGACCAATGAAAAGTAATAAAAGAAATGAAATAGAAAAACCAAACTCCCAACACAAGCCAAAGCTAACATTCCTCACATTTGGAAAATGAGTTGTGATGGAATCAGTATCACCACTATCTCCGATTTAAAGTTTTGTTCTACAACACATTCTGAAGTCCAAGAAAAGATTTATTATTCTATCTCTATAGCACAACTAAAGAAGAGAAGTTTTATTTCTTTAAAAGTTGAGCCACAAGTAGTAGTGACTTGTAAAATCTCTGCCAAAATTAAGGGTGGAGAGAGAAGAAAAGTGCTCGTGTCACGAATTCCGTATCTTCTCAGTGACATCACTGAGGTCTTTTTTGGGAAGACGTTAAAAATATGTATTGCCCAACCCCCCAGTCAATTAAAGGATGTCAGAGGCTCATCCAATTTGACAGCCTACTTTCAAAGAGATGAGTCCTGATGAAGAGCATAAAGCCAATTCAAAAAATCTCTTCTTGGCTTTCAGAGAGTACGGCAGCCAGACTAATTTCCAACCCACTCCTCCTTCTCTGCATCCTGCAGGACAAAATGTTCCAGCAACAGCTCATCTCGCTGGGAAAATTTACATTTGCTCAAAACACTTCTAGCAATTTCTCCTCTGTCTCTGGAAGTTCCATCTTGGATGAAGAAGAAAAGATCACAAGATTTTAGATGATTTTCCCATAACACAAATGTAGGTGTTTCTTGATGATCACAACTCCATTTTTTTCTGCCTCTGGTACTAAAATTACCCAGTGAGAACACAGAGGGTCGTTCCCTCTTTTCTATTCCTTCATATTATTTCCCATTCTTTGCTCAGACCTACATCGAACCCTTATTACCAACAACCCTATAAAGACGTATTTAGCCAGCTCCCAGCAGAAGAAAAGGATTAGCTAGAGTCAAAATTCCAATTCGGATAAGTAGGTCCTTTAAAATATTATCTCTGCTTCAGCAAGCCAAAGCAGCTAATCGCCCCAGCAGTACTAACTCCACATCTAGATGATTTTGCTACTGACTCTAGATGAAAGATGTGATTTCTTTTTGTCTCCTGGCACTTTCTGCAGCGTCCACAAAGCATTTCAAAATTGAAACATCATGCAAAACTGATCAAGTTTTAACAGGGCATTGTCTGGCCCATCCTAGTTACGCTTGAAGCAAGACTAAGTTGGAAGACAAACTTTTTAGAAACTGGTAAACTAATACTTCATGCCATCTGAAAAAAGCTACATAAAGCCTCGTTTCCTGCAATGCAAAATTCAAGCTTCCAAATGGAAAAAGAACATTCCACTCCTAAAACTACACATTATTTGCCACAGTGCTAAGAAGTTCAGAGGGAGGCTAAGCATTCCATGTAACACAAGACTATTATTAATAACTTTTAGCCCAGAAAGGTTCCATAGCAGGCATTTAAAGAGAACTATTTGGTGTCTATCCTTTTTAACACTAATCTGCAGAGGGGTTATTCTGCAACCTTTCAAAATTCCACATCAAGTCCAAAAAAAAAAACCCCAACCAAAAACCAGATCTTTAATGAAAAAGTTTCCTGCAGCTATAGAATTCTCCATCAATGTTTTGGGGGACAGGTGCTAGACACCTCAGTTTCCAGTACACTACACTTTAGGGAACCTATCTTAATGCACAATTAACTAGCATCCCTTTGTTTTCTGAGGTTTTCCACAAAAAGTGTAAAAATAGCGTATTATAACAAAAGTTTCTGACCGAAAGGGATGAAGAAAGAGTAGGGTTTATAGCCATAGTTCATATTCCGTAGAAATTGTATCACGATTATCTAGCAAATCCTGTTTAAATAGTCGTTCCTCTTCTTGAAGAGTTCAGAAGTGACAAAAATAAGTTAGGGCTCAACAAGACCCTCTACACATGCTAGAACTCAAAATGAAGCCAAAGAGGTTAGTTCCAATGCTTGCAATTCAGAGTTTCTTTTAAAGACTAAAGAGAGATTTCTTGAGATACAGAATCTCTCTGCTTTCTCCATACAGTGCTTTCATAAGCCGGTTTATATTAGAAGGAAGCCTCAATATTATGAGGTGTTCAAGCCTGGATTAAGGTTACCACAACTCCAGCATAAAACTGCAAAAAGAGACAAGAAAAAATACACAAGAAGGCATCTTTTATATTAACTGATGGCCACTGGAGTCACGTTTCTCAGATATTCCACAGGCTCAGGAAGCACAAGCAATAAAGAGCTCAAAAAAACTGTCTGCTGAAGAACATACCTCACTGACTGTGCAACACAGGACTATATTCCACCATCCTAAGGAAAAACTGGGATTTGGGTTGTTATTGCTTCCAGAGACAGAAGAGACTATCAGATCCACTCGCTTCAAATGCAGAAAATCACTACGGAGTCCAGAATTTCCCTGCATTTTGACCCTAAAGCATCATCATTCTAACACTAACTGGTCACTGAGACAGCTGTGACAATATAAACCATTGCTAAAATAAGGCTGCATCCTCCACACTCATTTCTACTCCACCTCCCACATTTCAGATGTGACAGCTCCTGTGAGAAGGAAGCAAAGCCTCAACCATCACATTCAGCCTTTGGACTCCCGTTTTACTTAACAAAATCCAACACCTTTTGGCAAATCTCTTGAACTCACAGGGAACAAGTAGTACTCTGAGTTTTCTGATTGAAAAAAAATAGACCTTGCTCAAAGGCTCCAGTGTGAGATGGAGAAAACCTGCAAGGAGAAGCACCATGACTAGACCCAAGAGAATATCCTGGCTTTAGATGGTGGCTTCCAGTTTGCAAAATCCACAGCCAGATGACATGCTGGAAAGAAGTTAAAGGTAATACTCTGATGTACAGATTTCTCATTCTTCAGGTGCAGAATTCATCCAGCTTGGATGAAACACATACAAAATAAAGACCTAAAATCATTTAATAAGCTTTGAATTAGAAATGGAAGATTTTACTATGTTACATGATAAACTGTTGTCTGTAATAAATGCTACCCTTTATTTCCCAAGTTACTATCAGGTGGTTTGGGTTTGTTTTCAAATTAAGGAGTGTCTCCTTCCAAAAAGGCAAAGCAAGAGTGGAGATGGGGGATGTTAAGCCTCAGTCACCATTTATAAAGTCAAGTAAACTCAAGAGACTTTTTCCAGGTCATCCCTAATTAAAGCATGGAACATATCACCACAGAAAACTACGGCTAAGAACTCAACCCAGGTATAAACCCAGGTTTATACCTGTCTTTCAGACTCAAGGAAGACCCAACATTAACATCACAGAGAAGTCACCCTGCATCTTCTAGAGTATCTTTGTCAGACAGGACAACAGATGAGCTGCACCACGAAGCTTTTCCAAGATGCTTTTGCTACTTACGTTCTCCTTCCTAAAATAATCTAGCACTATTTAAATGGCAGGCAAGGATTTCATTAATCTTGCTGAAGGATATTTACATCTATGTTTGGAGTTCCATTTGAATGAGCCATCAGCCCATGGCCAGTCATCTCACTGCAATGTACAATTTGGATTTTTTTTTTCCTCTCAGCATTACTGCAGAAAGCACAAGCCTACATTGCACAGTGTTGAGGAACAGAAACTCTGGTATATGAAGGTTTTTATACATGAACGCCAAGCCCTTTGCTTTTGCCATAATTACGAACTAAATGAGCTAACAGTCATTATTTCAAGAATATGCTAGCTCAAACTAAGCATTATTGCCTGTTTAAGTAGAGCAGAACAAAACCTAGTATGCACTCACCACTTAAGAGCATCACTGGATCTTTCAGTCTATGATATTACTGAAAGCTTGGAGCTCAGGTCCTACACAAGTTATTTCCACCTCCACATACTGTTTTTATAAATATTCTATTTAAAACCAATGGAAATATTTATTTAGTATACAAAGCCTCCAGCAAGATTCAAAATTCAGATTCATTATAAATAATCATTTATACAGAGAATGAGCGTTTGAACAAATATACATACCACCAACCTAAGCCTATCACCCTCCCACTATAGCAAGTGATCCAGATTATACAAGACCCACAAGATTATTTTACTCTAAGGCTTGAAAAAAAAGAAAAACCACAGATGAAGATTAATTGGCCCTACCACTGAAATATTTGCTTTACTCCATCAGCTAGAGAAGAAAAGCCAGGGGGTAAATAAAGATATGCTGTAGTATCACCTACTTTCTCTTAGTGTTTGCCCTTAAAAACGAGAAGAGTCAAAAGGCATGTATACACGCTTTAAAAACACTCAGGCCTGAAAAACACGCAGCACTAACCCTTAACTTGTATGGCAGTGACAATGGTTACTCCACACATGCTGCTGCTCCTCCGTGATAAACTGAAATAATAATACCAGTACTGACGTACTCTTATATCACTAAACCCTATGGGCTTGGAGCTGAGGGATTATCCAAATCCCTCCCATACATCCTGCTCCCAAAACACACACAGCTAATAAATCTCCTCTTATTTGCCTTCAAGGTTTATTCTGAAAAGTTTCAGACATCTGGTTGCCCTGTTCAAAATCAAAAGCCAAACTAGTAGGTTTGTTTTTATGAACCCGAGTGTGACACGTTCTTGCTGGAGGCCTCAGGCCAGGTGAAAACCACTTGCGTTAAGATGCTACTTCATGGCATTTCAGGGATCTAATGAGCTTTATAATCTGCACTCAGGGAAGTCTCCCTAACATTACCTTGTGTACAACTATGGAAATTAAAAACAAGGAACCTGTGGTAGTCCAAATATTTTTCAGTAAATAGTACAGCTAGTGAACTGCAGATGCTTCTAAATTTAGAACCCCAGTGCTTAGCAGTGTTCTGTAAATATCCATACGTTTCAATGCTTACAGTAACATGAAATACACTTCTCCCTGAGCCTTACTGTCCTTATTCTTCAGACTACAAGTCATATTTCCCCCTCGTGACAAAGTACTATGACCAATTTAGTGGGATAAGAAAAGTTTCAGTCTTTGTCTCAAAATCATAACCCTCCAGAAGATCATTGTGTAACTGTACTGAATAAATACCTGTATGTGCATATCCTTATTTTAGCTGTTTATGACGAATACGCATTTTAGATATCTTCATAAAAAACCCAAAAGTCTAAAATGAAAGCAAATTACAGGAAGTGCTAAGCAGGAGTAAAGTTGTATGCAGGTTTACAGACAGTAGTTAAAGTTTTCTGCTACATTATCTGTCCTGAAAGACCACAGAAATGCATTGAACAGATACGAGATCTGGTGCATGACAGACAAGCCAGTTCCCTCTCATGGCCCAAATTTGTTCTCAATCACAGCCGACCATCTGTAATTTGTTACTCAAGCAACTTGAATTCATCAGGCAGGAGACACCACTCAAGAGGTGGCACACTGGGAGATCTCAAGTTTTACAACACCCATCTAGTTACCCGATCCATTAGAATTCAGCAAAATGCTTCAACGCCACACAGCTTTGAAGTAGCAAGAATTTTCTTTAACATAAAGAGGTCTCAGGTATTACACTACAAAGAACTGAATGCTAGTTTGAAGAATTTGTTGTTGTTGATCTGAACTGTAGTTTAGCAAAGTAAAGAGCAACTCAGTTACTGGTTTCCAACTTCTGTTTTGCACATCCCAGGAGTTTTCAAATGCTGAAGTGTCTGAAAAGATCTGCACTACAGATATTAATACATTACGCTACTACATGTGAACCCTCAGTTACAGTCCACAAATAATCCAAGTGTGAGCAGAACACATATTGAAGTCAATTAAAATAATGGAAACAAATACAAAGACAAAATCAGTACACATGTCAATGTTGTGCTTTCAGCATTCAATTCAGATATTACTTGAAGTGTCACCAGGGACATTCTTCTGGACAGACTTAAGGTACTTCAATAAAAATGAGTTCAGCTGAGCTGTGCAGCCGAAGTCTTTCTAGTTCACGAGACCATTCCAAAAGCAAGATAACCGCTTTGTTTGTCTGCACATTCAGCCTTCACCAGCACTCTGAACAGCTGCATTCAGGAAACGCTGTGCCAGAGGTCAAGATGCAAACCAAGGGGTACACAAGTGCCGTAGGTATTTAGAACAAGCATTTGTAACAATTACATGAACTAAAAGAAATCTCATGAGACAAACAAAGTTACACCACAGAAGAGAAGATGACTATGTTAAGTCAGAAAAAAACCCAATGAACTCCATTTTAACTACATCAGTGTATGTGTGGGGTTTTTTTTCTTTAAATACTAAAAAGACAACCTTCTGCTCAGTATTTTCACCGTGTGCTACCTCGACACCATCACATGTTTCATGAATGAGTCATTAATTCTACAAGCAAGTTCTGTGGAGAGATTCATTTGCCAGATCCATGGAAGTCACTAGGACTTCAGATCCTGAAGTTTAGCCATATACCACAGGCTATGAAACCTTAATGCAAACCCGTGCTCCCGCATGGGAAGCACACAGACACAAGGTGCTGATCAGTACACAGGTACTATGGATCACACTTCACTTAGACTAAAGCAGAATAATTCAATTTTATTTGAGCCAAAAAAATGCCAGATGAAGAGTGAAAGCTAAGGAAGGGGAAGGGCCTTTAGTTTTAATCTTCACTGATCAGGACAAATTTAGCAGCTTTAAATGGCAGCAGGTAAGCCAAGTCACTTGACTAGCAAGTCAAGCATAACACCTGCAGACAATAGTGCAAGAGAGGACAGGACCACAAGTGTTTAGAAGGGAAATCTGTGTCCTCTCACTTGGGCAATGATGTTTACAGATGACTGCGTTCTGACAAGATCAGCTCCTGGCAACCAACTTGAAGGACAAAATGGTAAAGACTTATCAGATAAAGTCAACAGTAAGGCAGATGCAAGCGTGTCTTACCCTCAGTCTTTAGATACTGATAAAAAGTGTGCTTTATCTAAACGCACTTTGAAATAAGCCTCTGAAATTACATCTGGGTTTCTGTCATCTTCACTCACGCAAAGGTTAAGCATACTATAGTCTGCATAAAGCGGTAATATCTTTTTTCCTGCTGAAGATCTAAAATATCAAACCACTGCATTTGGGGAAGTCACAGCCTGAGCACCTGGACCCAAGAAGTACCAAAGTGATAAACAAGGTTTTGACAGCTGCAGCCTTTTCTGCAGGTGCAAGAGGCATTTACTTCATTTCAGCTTGGCTCAGTTTAGCAATTAGTTCAATAACTAGTTCAGAATTTAGAAAGAGGTTTAGCTTTATTTGATCCTATCAGATCTTGAGCTCAACTGAGAAAAGGGAGAGGGGAAGGGGAGGTCCCCCCAAACAGTTCCAAAGTTTAAGGCTCTTTATTTAACAGGACTATAAAGTTTGGTCTCAAGGATACATGGTATTTTGCAACTGATTATATTTCTAAAATTTGAGCACCACACTTAAAACAGAAAAACCTTGCACAACCAAATATTATCCCACCTTAAAAGAGTCTTTCTGAACACAGTTCCCCATGTACCACCCTCAATGGCAGCTTCCACAGCCAAGCTGGCAGCAGGATGCACCTAACTAAACAAGCCTGAAAAAAAAAAAAAAAGGCAAAAACCCCCCGCATCAAAACATCCTAACAACAAAATCCCTATTTCTGTTGACTATTAAGGAGCTTGGAACAGTTAACTCAGCTGAAGGTGTAAATCCTGCCCTGAATATCTAACCAGAGGGCAGAGCTGGGATATCCCTTGATGTACGAGTGCACAAATGCTGCACACAAGCAGCGCAGCATTAACGCCCAATCTACCCACCCCTCCAACCCATGCCAGCCACCAGCTCTTCAAGGATAGTACAGGGGATACTTCTCGGTCCTGCTATTCTCCAGCAAAACCTGAAGTTTTAGGATAACAGCATGAAGCTATTTATATCACCAGTTTGAAGAAAAAATGTAGCGATTTTATTTTGAAATATGGCATTACACAAATACAAGTTCAAAAGCCCTTTTACTTTTTCGTAACACTAAAAATAAGTGACTACATCTTGTGCATCAAAATACAGAAGTATTAACATCCTAAGGTACATTCAATACACGTTTCGCCATCCACATTGCATTTAACTTCAACACCAGGAGATGTTGTCTTACTTTTTTGGCAACATATTGTTGTATAAGTAATCTCAGCTAACAAACATTCAACATCTTTAGAGAAGAATTATCAGACTTTCTAAACCTCTGCTCAATTTAAGACTGCAGCATGATTTCCAAGGATAAATGTCCATCTCCTTAGAGCATGCAGTGGAAACACTGGCTAGAAGATTAATTACTCCAGCTTGTAGCCAACCTCACCAAAACTTTAACTACACGCAAATATACCTGGGTGATGAGAATAAACTGCTACATATGCAAGGACTACAAACAGGGCAACGATTAGAACAAGACTAAGGAAATTACTGGAAGGTGGAGATGCAGAGTAGTTTGAAAGTTCACAGAGATGCTGGAACAGCAATAATGAAGAGTATTTACAGAATTTTGTCAAACAATCCCAGAGAAAGAGCTCAGAGAAACACATTTCTGTAAAGTGCAAGCTTTGTTATGGGAATCAAGTTCGTCAGGGGAGATATCATGAGAACTAAGACTTTCAAGAGAGAAGATTGCACCTGTAGAGATGCCAACAAATACTTCCAAATACTTAAACCAAGAAAAGTACCGTAAAGAAAAAGTTAGCCCCAAGTAGTGTGGTTTATTCTTCAATGCCTGACTTGCGATGCAAGAGAAATTCCATCTCAAGAATTGAGCGCATAAAATGACCCTAACTACAGATAACTTCAGAGTCACTCAGCTGGAATTATTTGCAAGATATCAGATTTCGGCTGTTATGTGATATATTTGAGTACAGACAGCAACAGGTCATGCTTTTTGTCTTTTTTTTTTTAAAAGAAAAGGTTTGGACATCAGTTTCTGAAGCCAGGCCTGCCTTCATTTCTGTCTTCAGAAAATGGTCAAAATTCATGTGACTGGTCTCCAATTCCCTGCATTCCAGTAGAATCCCAGGGGAGGAACCTTTTGTGAACCCTAAAAGGCAACAAGGAGGTGAACAGCGCACACCAGGTTTGCTTTGAGATTAGAGTAACACGGTTTAGGGACAAGAGAGAACCTACAGAGGTCATACACCCAGGTTTAAAGACTTCTGCTGTTGGCAAGAAAAGGCTGTAGAGCGAATGCAATACTTGGTGGATAACCATACCCAGAGAGGTCTTATCAGTGGTGCATAGGAGAACACACCCAACAGGAACCCAGCTCACTTCACCCATTTGGTTGGTTCTCATCATCTGTTGCTGGCAGAGTAGGTTTGTTACAAGCAGGAGACATGCAGGAAGAACTACAAGACAGCATTAAAATTCTGCCTAACTCTGACCAACTGGAAAACTGTTCTGCAAGAAATAGGATGCAATTCAGTGCTGAAAAGTACGCTCGAGCAGGATTAATGGAGCAAACAGGAAGGCGAGTTCTTCAGAAGCAAGCTGTGGGCTAGGCTGGATCAACAAGCTGACCTTAAAACAAGTGTTAAGCTGTTGTCAGAAAGTCAAATGTATGGGGATGCATAAACAGGACTATCAGCTCCAGGGCACACGAAACAGTCTTTTTACTCCCCTCAGCACAGGAAAGCCTCAGCTGAAGTACAAAGTTGGGGTTTAAGACAAGTGTGAACTAACTTGAGAGAAAGAACATCAATGGTTAGAGCTGAAAAAACACAACCTCTCGGGAAGAACCAAACACACTAGTTTTATTTAGGCCAAAAGCATCACAATGCTGCAGGGTGGAGGGCAAGACACAAGGATACAGGAACGTGACAAAGAACAGTTTAAATATTTTTAAAATATTACTACAGGGGAAAGAATAGCTGTCCTTCATACCCGGGGAACTGGGCTTGACCAGCAGTAAGGAAAATGTCTAGTTCCATACCCAGCACAAGTTCTATGCTGAAGACAGTGAAGTGCTGGACTGAGAAGAAAGCAGAGCTGCTCAAGCTTCTTGTATCAGTCACATTAAATGTGCAACACTGGTGTGGGGCAGGGGACTCTCACAACCAGCCTATACCTCTATCAGCCCTATTTTTTTTTTTTTTAAATGACTACCTCAGTTTCAAGCCACTGTAGCATCTTCGCCTGTCCTCCTACAGTGTATGTTTAGTTCAAGTGAGCTAGAAGTTACTCTTCTGATTTTTCAAATCAAAACTTCCAGATTTGCATGTTCAGGTTATTTTACTATACAACAAAAGAAAAGTCACACCTGCTTCATACTGTCTTCATGCAGAAATAAATGAACTCCAGTCATCCACCACGGCAGTAAGCAAATTTCAGCAATATTGCAGTAGTATCCTATTGTACCTTTCTCCTCCGGCCAACAGAAAGCAGAAGCTGATTACTTCAGAAAGATGCCTAGAACAGTGATGTAATAACCTTCATTGATGTGGTGTCACAAAGCGCCATCCCAAAAACACGTGCAAGCACCTTTTACTACCACTATAGCCTTAGGCTTGGTTAGGACTTCCTGAGGATGGGAAATGCTGCACACAAACCTAATGCCTCAAAATAAAAATCTAATATACCCAGGATTTTACAGATGGGGAGTTGAAGCAGACAGGATCAGTTACGGCCAGCCAGAGGAAGTCTGTGCCTGTGACAAGTTACATGTTCGCATTTAAACTGCAAAATCTACAGCAAATAAACTGGGGAAGACTTAACTCTAAGAGCTCAAGTACAAGTAGGATACCTACAAAGCACACAATAGTTAGAGACCAAGTACTATCCTTTTTCATCCTTTGTGATAGTTATGGTACTACAACTATTTATCCAGGTACTTTTCTGCTTTGTTTAAATGCCATCCTTCTGACTTGTGAAACACAAAAATAAGCAAGCAGCAACAGTCCATCTTTATCCTCCAGAAGTTCAGCAATTTCTTATCCAAATATTGAACCAGACAGGTCTGGTCAGGATGGAAGATGATGATGGGCTCAGCAAACTCAATGGACAACACCACAGGTACTGGGAAGGGAACAAGCTGAGCTTCACACATGTTCCAGTGCCAGCACCATCCTCTTCTAACCAGCAACTCTGCTGTTGTCTCTTAACCTTTGGCAGCCCCTCAGAGCAGGCAACAGCACCATGGTTTAGCCTGCAAGTTACTCACACTTCTCAAATCCATCAAGTTTCAAGTTCCATTTCATCACTTAAAAAAAAACCCAAAAAGATGAGATCCTAGGCACCCACTCCTTTCCCACAAAAAAGTAATATACACTGCATTTTAGCCAATTCAAGTAGTTATTGAATGCTGTTTTCATTACTTCTCTCTCTTCCTCGCTTACTAAATACTGCATCAAATTACACTCGGGAGCACAGCAGTAGTCTCGAGGCATGCTTACACACCACTACACTCCCTTCTAAATACGACATAATGATTCATTATTTGCCACTACTATTAGACTGGGATAATTGAGTAAAAAGGTTCCTTTAAAAAAAAAAAAAACACACACACAAAAACCCCAACTAGGATTGTAATTTTAACTGTCAGTTCGACATACAAACACAATAGATCCATACAAATAGATCTTTAGGTACCTAAATAGATACTCTCATTTAAAAAAAAAATCCCACCCTCAAATAGTCCACAGAACAGAATTCTCCTATGTTATGAAAACATAGGTGGGGTTCATACCATGCTACAAAAACCACCTGCAACCTCAGTGGCCATCTATGCATTGACTAAGAAATGCTGAGCTGCAAGAGACAGAACCCAGCGGATCCAGACCCATCCAGTAGATTTCCAACAACTCTGTATTGATTCTTAATATATTATCACACCTGAGGCTCCAAACTTCAACCTTTTTCATATTCTGCACGCTATTTTTGGACTGTGGAAGGTGATAAAGCAATAGGGTTTGTCAGATCCAAACGACATACAGGTTTTTGTCACTTGTATCCTTCCTTATATATGATAAATCTTCCTCCCTTTCAAATTCTGCTGACAAATATGTCAAATCAATAGAAAAACTGAAGACAGATAGAAAAGTGCATTTTTCAATTGGGAAAGCAGCGGGAGTTAAAGGAAGCAGTACCTTTAAAACAATAATTCTCCTTATAAGCAAGCTTTGGAGGGTAGAATAAAGAACACAAACACCACACGGTATCCAGCAGTAACTGGATGAAATGGAGGAATACTTTACTACTGCAAATCTAAAGCCACAATTAAGAAGGTGAAACATAATACATGTGCACTGTACTGAAGGAATGATTTAGTGCCATTGACACCAACACGAACTGCACAGAGCAAAAATTAAACATGCTGCAATAATAATTTGAACTGCCCAATTAGGTTAAAAAACACATTTACCCTACAAATTAAAAAACCTCCCAAACCCCCCAAAGGCATTAATGCTGTTCACAATGTTATTTGAGATGCAAATTAGAGACCTAAAGTTAATATAACACCAACAGAAGTTCCTATTATTCCCATTTGTGGCTCAAGGGAAGGCGACAGTAGAAGAGAAGCCTCAGCCTTGTTCTATGAGGTCTTGTAAGGACAGTAAAGGTTTTTCTTCATTTTTAAAGTTAACCCACTTAACTTCAGTGTAGAAATTTTCAGGTTATAAATATGATTTTTCATAAGCCCAGAAGATTTAAGTGCATTAACAAACAAACAACAAGCCAGCTGCTGAGGTTGGCTGGACAAGAAGCGTATTAAGGAAAAGCAAGTATTCTTCAGGAAAAAAAAAGAAAAATTCAGATCCCGTCTCCCAGCATCACAGATCTTGGTCTAATGCACAAAAGTATAGACTGCAGTTATTTCTTCAACTATTTCCTGTACCAGCTGGGTTCCAATTTTAAAGCTCAGCAAACGCAGAAACAGCTTTCTTCCATCACAAATGCCCTTCCCACCATGACATGCGGGTCTTGGGATACAGAGTCAGTTTCGCAAATGGCACTTCTAATGACAGCTCTAGGCAAAATATTGTTTGATTTTGCACTCGTAGCTCTACCCATACAGACTTACTCACATAGAAGAGCAGTTGCCATCGCTGGCACTGCATGTCCAAAGCTCTACACTTGCAATTTGATATATCGACAGTATTATTCCCTGTATCTAACTATACTAGAGTTTAATTTTCGCAGGAACTTAAACCAATGTTGTCATACCAAATTCAGAGAAATGATGCTAACATTATTTAATCAGAACCCCTGATCTTGCTGTTAACACCCAACAAGCAAAACATAAGTGACGGCCTGTGTTTCATTAAAATAAAATCAAGTTCAAACAGCGGAAAGCCAATTATATTAGTTTTAGTTTTATAAGTCAGTAAGTTGCCTAATTGAAACACTTCATATTTTCTAATGCATAATGCTTAAAAAAATACTGATGTCAGTAAACTGAGAGCCACAACCCAGATAATGTATTTATTAACAACCCTGCCCACTTCCTCCCCTCAACCTAAAAATTAGCAGAAGTGTGGCCTTAAGAAGTTATTTCTGCCCACTACAAAACATTACAAGTTAACTGAGGAGTTTCTTGCCAGCTTGTTGACGACACTATTTCCCAAACTGACTGAACAGAAAAGTGAGAACAGCACAAAATGCAGACATGTAGAAAAGAGTTAAGAGTTACCTTGAGTTCTGGCTTTTCTATGGTCATTACAGCAAAATTTGTAAAACAGCCTAGAAAAGAATTAAAAATATGCCCTTTTTTTAACAGGCCTCCTTTTGAGGGGAAACAAAAATCCATTTTCTGAAAATATGACTGGTTCAATCCCCCTAGCATAGTGTTTAAAGTTAAGAGAATCTAACAAAGCACAGATATATATATATATATTTTTTTTTTATACAGACTCTCTTTCATCACTTGTATTGTAATGCTTCACTGTTGGCTAAAATCTTGTTAACCACACAAACTTCATGACATACCAAAAAACAGGTTGTCAACATAAACGGCTGCCTCTCAGGTATACACAGTCAACAGATTAAAACAACTTACCCACCGAGAAAATATCAGCCACTACAGTTCACCGAGTTCAAGTACCTACTTTCCCAGCCATGAATTTCTTCCCTAGAATTAATTAATGAACAGGGCTACTTTCTGCTCATTAACCCTCCCTTCAGGAGTGCTCAGAAAGCCTTTCACAGGTTTCTGCATGTAGTCTCACTCCCCCAGTAAGCTTATATTACTCAGAGTATCTAAAATGAAAGTTACAGCTACTTCCAGAATGCACAGGAATCTCTTACATGTGCTGCCATAATATATTTCAAAATAAAAGTTTATATGTAGATTGTGCAAGACTAAATACCAGGACCTACAAACATTTACCTGCAAGATCATTCTTACATGAATATCAGGTCTCAAGAATGTATTAATCTAAAAATAGTTCAACAAGTTTATCTTATAAAAATAAAAGTGAAAATTTAAAGCAAGCAAAGTTTTCTCCAAAAATAAAGCACAAAGCTTGCAGGAGAGAGGGAAAGTTACTGTTGCCAAAAGGCCAAATTTTTGTTTATCTTACAATCTTCAAAATACACAAAAAGAAATGTAAATCACAATATAAATACTAGTCTTTTCAGCTAAAGTTTCAATACAACCTCTTACTACTATTTAAGAAAACTCAAAGCATAACCAGAAAGGACAAATTCTTAGAACTCAAAACCAGCATTAAAAAAAAAAGTGTAGGAGCAAAGAAAGAATCACGTTTGGAGAGTTCTGAGTACACCATGTTTCTAAAGGGAATAATCTATCAAACCACAGGAGGTGACTAGAACTGCCATCATCACAGCTAACACAAAGGAATGTGGACTGGGGGGAGGCAACAGAGGAAGGGGGAGAAAGAACAGGGAAGGGAAAAGGAGAAGGAACGAAAAAAGGGAGCTCCAGTAATGGCTACCAGACTCCCAAGGAATTCCTATAGGAAAGAATAAATCCTTCACGCCACTTTAAAATAAAGCAATCCATGCCATAAATTGTAGTCATCTTGGTAACGTTAGGCTTTCAGTCTATCTGCTCATTGTATTTTCACAAATATGGTTTTGTGCCATGTACTAAACTTGCAAAGCTTAACACAATGCTTGCAAATACAAACAATATTTCTTCTTTCGGCCTCCTCATTCTTGTGAATCACAGTACCCTGCAGAAAAACAGCTTTTCAAGAGGAATTAGGGAAGTTTAACCACACCAAATTTAAAATACCGCTTTACAACTATTTAATCAACTTTAATTCTTAAGTTAAAGAGACAATAACTGTGGGTTACACACCAGCAGGTAAAGGCCGCTAGAGGACAGCCAGTTTACCACAGCATGGCGTGTCCTAAGAGGTTATCATTAGGGGGATGAACTTGCAGATCAGTATTTTAAGTTTATGTCCAATAGGCAGCACAGACTTCCACACGATCAAGAATAGAATCTTGTTACTGACAAAAAAAATAGAGATAATTAAAAATAACAGACATATTAATATGAATAGTATTTCCCAGAATTTCAAAATAAATGAGTAGTAAACCCATATTCTAGTTAAGAGTTCCACCAGCTCATGTAGAACTACTTGGAACATATGTTTTAGCTCCCCACACATACTGATCTCCTGCCTCCGAGTGCAATTCTTCCAAGCATTTTCAGAGGCACAATAATTGTAGTGAAACAAGCTCTCTGGGCTTGATCACATTCACTGCATCTCCAATAAAACCAGATCAAGTCACATGCTTCATTAGGAAAGTTTTTGCTGTTCGGCAAACATCGTGCTCCAGATTTCATAAGCCTGACTCGAAGCAAACAGACTATTCACAATTAGAACACATCCAGAAACATTTCAGCTTGCCACAAGATACACGGACTTACTGGTTCTTGCCAAAAATGGCTTTGACGAGAATATTTTCTAGCAGTCAGGCATATGAATGGGAGGCAATGTAACAGTAAAGGCTGTAATAACTGTTCTCAGGAAGCTAATTTTAATGTAAGCACAGCGAACCAGAAAATAGATTTGACCAGCTGGCTCAACTCATCCCAAGGCCTAGAGCTCATGAACATTCAAAGCCAGTGTCGTGTCTGGTCTGACTCACCCAGCCACCCTCAGCCCTGCAACCTGAAAGTTACGGTGCTACTACAAAGCGCTATTTCTGTAACGGCTGTTTTCTGCATGGTTATGATGGATTTATCGTTTACCTAACAAGAAAAAACTTTAAACTTTCAGATCTCCACCATAAGAGTTGAGGTAACTGATGCAACGCTGAACCAGAGTATCATCTACCAGGGTCAGGCTCCCTCTGTCTCACGGGACCTCCTTAAATAGCATCCGAAATTTCAAGAACGTATTTCTACTTAGTCTTCGCAGAGGCAAGAAGACGTTTAATAAGCCAAATAATCAGAACAAAGCCACAATTACTGCCCTTGGAAAAGCCAGAAAAACACAAAGACCCTATTCACTCCTCGATCTCAGAGTTTTTAACCCAGCTGGTCATTACACTTATGAGCCATAAATTAGAAATTAACTTTCTTATTGCTGAGGGAAGGGGGAAGGAAGAAAATAACCCCTGTTTTCACCCAGGAACCACAGTGGAAGGCAGCTATTGTGGAAAACACACACCGACTGACGTAACTCCCTACCGTTGAGCAGCAGAGGGGAGAATCGCCCCCGAACCCCGGGTCTGAACCCCGGGTCTGTGCCCGCAGACGTGGCCGCCGGGCACCGGCACAAAGGAACCAGCCGGGCCCCGCCGGGACCGGCACCGGGACCTTCCCCCGGCCTGGAGCAGCCCTGCCAGCCCCAGCCAACGCCGTTCCCAGCCCGAGAAGCAATTATTAAGGCTAATAAGGTGCTTTTTGGGTTTAGGGCGGATTTTTTTCGTTTTGATTTTTCTTCTTTTTTCTTTTTTTTGCACGCCACGGCCGCCGCTTCGCTTCCACACGGAGCCTCCAGCCCACGGCAGGGCGAAGGGGAGGCAACCTCCACCTCCGGCCGTGAGGAAGAAGCGCGGCCCGCAGCCTCAATACCAACAACAATAATAATAATAAATATAATATCTGCACCTGTTTTTCTCTCTATATAATTACAGAGACCGGCAGCCCGCAGCCGCGGGGCAGCAAGACGCTGCTGCCGCGGGGAAGGGCGGCTTCGGGGTGATACCCCCACCCCACAAGGTCCCTTCCCCGGGCGGCGCTCGCTCCCCCACCCAGCGAGAGCTGCCCGGTCCCCACAGCCGCCCCGGCTCCGTAAGGGGGCTCGGGCCTGGCCGCCTCCCCTCCGCCCGGCACCACCTCGGAGCCGCCTCAACGGCCGTTACCCGCCGGCTGCGCTCGCCCTGCTCCGGCGGGCGCTGCTCCCGCGGCCTCCCCCACCCGCCCACACCACAGCGCCGGTCACCGGTACCTGAGTCCACCCGGGCCGCCTCCCCTGCGCGTATGGACCGGGCTCCTCAATGGCAATTGAACAAAACACAGCCGGCTCCGCCCCCTCCCGGCATCCGCCTGCTCCCATTGGGGGACGCCCGCCCGCCGAACTATGACCCACGCTGCCATAGGGCGACGGGGCGTGCTGGCCCCGCCCACAAGGGGCGGGGGGCGGGCCCGTTCCCGGCAGGGACTCACCGCCGTGGTGCCGGTGGGGCGGGGAGGCGGTGCCGGACTACAGCTCCCAGGAGGCATTGCGGCGGCGCGGCGCCCGCCTCTCATTGGCCAGCCAGGCAGCGTGCGGAGGGGGGCGTCTGGGCGGGGGAAGCTGCGCCTCTCGCCCGGCGGGGGGATTACGTCATCGCGTCCCCGGATGGAGCCGCAAGAAGGGCGCGGGTGCACGGTGGTGCAGCGAGCGGGTCTCAGTGCGCATGCGCGCTGCGGCACGGGGGGCGTCACCGCGGGAGGCGGGAATGGCGGCTCCGGTTCTCTTCAGGGCCGCGGGTTCGGGGCCTGGTTGCGGAGGGAGGCGGCTGGGGCCGCCCCTCGCCGGAGCGGGGCCGGAGCACGGCAGTCAGGGCTGCTCTGCTGGATTTGGGCCTTATCAGCCTGTGGGCGACCTCCGCCAGGGGCCAGCGCGGCGGTGCTGGCGGGGCCTCCAGCGAACGGCTGAGGCGCGGGCGCTGTGGCAAGCCCAGGGGCTGCACCCGGGGCTTCCCCGGGAGCCACGGCTGCGGTTTGCCCCGGCCGGCTCCTGAAGCTCCCGTGCGTTCGGCGCCGCCCCGCGCTGTGTGAGCGTGTGCTTGCACTGCCCTCTGCTTGCCTGCCGCCCGCCTCCCTCAGCCGGGCCGGCCTGCTGCCACAGCCTCGGCTTCGTGTCACTGGGGTCCCGCACGGGCCCCAACTGGGGCCATCTTCTCCTGTCTCTCAAAATGGAGGCCAGAAACAAATAAAAAATTTAAAAAAAAAAAAATCTGCTTCTTACTTCGCAAGAAATGTACCTATGGGAGTTTTTCAAAAGCAGTTGTGAGTCAGCCGTAGTGAGGAAGTGGGATGTGTTTGGACAACAATTACATTGTGCGCTTGTCAGGGCAGAGGCTGCTTTGTGTGGATGCATAATCCTTAATATCGTGAGAAACCAAGCCCTGATTTACTGTTGCCTACAGGCCTAACATTACTGAGGTACAGGTATTTTTTATTAATGGTAATTATTACTAGGCTCTTATTCCTTTAACAGGCATCTGTTATTTCAGCCTTCTGCAACCTGTTCTTCAGTGTTTGCACGTGGTGGTGTGTTTCACTCCCTCACCTTTCCTTTGACCCAAAAGTTTTTCAGCTGACTTTATATTATCCTGTAAGATTTTGCTGAGTTACAAGACAATGCTGCAGTAGATACCTGAGTTAACATTACAATGCAGAGTCCAAAACAAAACTGTGCTCCTGAGACATCCTTACTTCAGCTTACTTATTTTCCAGTTTTTCAAATTTTAACCTTGAGAGACCCATAACTTAAAAGCAATTTTACCTTAAACAGCATTAGCAGGTTTTGCTGCCTTTTCCCCATCACTGTCCTCTCATCTTTCACACCCTATACAACTCCTACAGTACTCAGTTTCTTGAAAATGTTGTGTGTTTGTTTTGATAAACCTCAGGCTGAAATCTTCTCAAATAGTTTTCCACGATACCTTTCCCAAATTATACAATGAATATTTAAATTAGTGTACTAGTTCTCTGTAAGAGCAACACCTACCTCCCTTTAGAAAGATCTTGCAAGTGATTAAAGGTACACAGAGAAAAGTACACAGCTTTCTCCCATAGTTCTGTCCTGGCTCTTGAAATACTTTCTGGTTGTGCTCATTTTGCTCCTGGCCTTATTGTGAATTCTGGTGCATGGGAAAATGTAGCTCATCTGCTTTCATGATCCTACCCGTATCTTTGGCAGGGATTTGGCTCCAGCCTGTAATAAGTTTTGTATGCAGAATTCCTCATTGAAAACAAGTTATCCCTGAAGCATTTCATTGCTAAATCCTTATCCAAACTTAGAATTAACAATTTAGTTTAAAAAAAAAAAAAAGTAATAGTGTAATGTTATCTTTCACAACCATTATGTCAAAGTATTGCACTAGAGTTTAGCAGCTCAGGCATGAGATTTTGATGTAAAACTGGTTTCCCTCCACCTACAAGTTCAACCATTCTCACAGTTTTGAAGCATGAATGTTTCTCTCAGTTAAACCACCATAATTTCTTCCAGCCTCCTGCACGATTTTTGCTGCAAGTGAGGTAAAGCCAGAGGGAACTTTGTGTTTCTGAAGCCGAGCTGCCTCTCGGTTGCCACCGTTGACTTCCAGCCACGGCTGCGGCGATGGGGGGGCCGGTGAAAGGCGCTGCGGCCGCTCCCCGGCTCTCGCTGCTTCTGTTTTCGGCTTCCGTAGGCCGCCTATTTCCAACTAGGGTGAAAACTTTGCGGTAATTAAATTATCTTATGGATTAGATAACTCTTAAATCTTCTTTCTCTTTGTCTGTAACACTCCCCTGTGATTTCTCCACTCATTTCTTTTATCACTTTCCATTCTTTTCTCCAACTTCATCAGCTTTTTTTTTTTTTCCATTGTGACAATGGCTGTGACTCTGTTCTGTTGGGTGGAGCTGCCTTCAACTCTCTGTAGTCCAAAAACGGGTGGGAAGCTGAGCCCTAAATTAGTGATGTTACAAAGGTGGTGCCTTCTATAATCAGCTGGTTCCATCCCAAAATTCACCACATGGGGAAATCACAAACAACGGTCAACAAAAACTAAGGGACTGGGGTGGGAGATAGGAGTGAGTGATCACATCTGAGACAGGGCAGGTGGCAGCTTTAATCAATGTCCTTCAGAACTGAGCCATATTTGTCTCTTATTTTATACCCAAGAGTAAAGCTCTGGCAGGGATCCAGTTTATAATCCAGATCTTGGTAAACACAGACTTAAATTTCCCTCATGACAAGGTTCGATAGTGATTGTCTAGCACTTTAAATATCTAATTACAAGCATGCTACCACATGTTAAAGAGTGGTCGGTGTCTGTTCACTCAACTGTGTGTCTCCAGGAAGGGCCATCTGTTTCCAACGAAACAGTGAGACATGACTGTAGACAGGTTTCTAAAAGAAAAAAGACACAAAGCTGTACAATCAGGATGAACCTTAGGAGAAAATTTTCACCTAGAGGAACTGACGCATGGCACGATTGCTCTAAGATGCCCTTCTGGAGTAAGCATATAGAATTCTTCACTACATATATTCAGTTTGGTCTGCCTTGACACCTATTTTCCATGAAGCATCCCATCTCAACACCCATCTCCTACATCCACTTACCCATGATTTTTTTCCTCTCCTTAGTCAGAACGTGGTAGATAGGTGTGAGTGACACACTGGCTTTACCTCTCACGCAAAAACTACGTGTGTGTTACTACTAAGCTGTTGCCAGTTTAGGCAAATTACCACCTACGGTCAAGAAAGGAAACAGAGGAGACCATGCAACTCGATTCTCTTTTTTTTGTTATTATTTTCATACTGTTTATAGATAAGGAGCCCAGCAGCTATTTGATGTAGTTAAAGAAATGAAGCGCAAAAATAGTTCAGACACTCTGTAACGTACACAGCTGCTCACAAGGTTCAGATGAGCATTGTCAACACTATTTCAAATTGGTTGAAAGGTATTTTGCTGGGTACAATGATCACTTTTTACTTAGCACAGCATTAGTAAACCAGAAGTTAGTATATTTACTACATGCAGTGGTCCTCTTACAGTGAATTATAGAAGCAAGATGAGTAGGGATAGCAAGTCTCAGTTGGGATAGCGAGTCTCAGGTAAATTTACCCAAATGGTATTTCTCTTCTTGTAGCAATCACTGTTAGTCATTCATGTGTCTCCCCGTAAAATGTGTATAATGGAAAAGGGGCCCCAGTTTTAAAAGGCAAATTTATGAAGCCCTGTCAGAAAGATTCCAGATCCAATAAAATCCTTCACTGATCCTGTTTCCCTCGGGGTCACTTTGCAGTTGCCCTCGGGAGCAAGGGGACAATGTGGATTCCACCTCCCGGCCCGGAGAGTCCCCACACAAGTGGGTGAGATAGAAACTGGACTGACTTTGGGGTCCAGCATGGAGCAGGTACAGGAGACACTGCGTTGGCGTTCTGTGGTATCCTGCGTGTTTTGAGGGGATGTTTGAGCGTGGCTGAGCCTCATCAAAGATGCTTTTCACACTTCACCACTCTCTCTGTTTTGCAGTTTCACAGCTGAGCACAGAGGTTCTGGGCACAAGAGGAAGTTCTGCCACTAATTATATGCACCAGTTGGTGGTTTTAATGTTAACCTTGCTCAGACTGTTTTCTGTATGAGGTACTTTTCCTTACTTATGTTCAAGGGCTTGTTATAAGTGAGATAAAGCAATAACAATGCTAAATGAATAAGCTGGAACTGAGAAGCAAAGCAGTGTTCAGCATCAAAATCTGAAACAAGTAGAGGGCTGACATCCTGGGATATTAGAGTCAGGGGTCTCTTGTATACCACTACAAGTTGGCTAGACATTATGTTCTTTGTGAACCCTTAAAAGGATTTTGAAAATGTTGAGTTAATCATGACCAGATCAGGTTTTATTGGATTTCATGGAAGGGTGACTCCATCCTGTGCCCCCTGTACACAGCTGACTTTTCCTGCACCCAGCCTTTCACCTCCATTACCTGCTATTCCAGCTATACAGTTGCCTGCTTCTTCTTAAATTGAGCCATCTGCCCAGGATATACTTCATTTTTCAGGGTGTGCATTAGCCACAGGATTTCAAAAAGGACAAATCAAGCTCCGAGTGCTGAGCCAATACAGCATTGTTCTGCTTTTCACTGCAGTCCCCTAGGAACAGTCCCACTCATGAGAACTCTAAATTGCTAAAGAGTTCAGCCAAAGCATCTTCTGCCTACTCAATTTTCTAGTCCTTCCTACATACATTTCCAAGTGCCTTGTTCTTTTTGCAGTATGCAGCACTTCCTTCCTAGACCTTCCCTACACTTTCCTGCTTTGCAAAATGGCTTATTCACCTCCTGAGTGAGCCTTTTCTCAGCCCAGAACTTTTCCCCAACTTGTTGCTCCTTGAAAAAAAGCCAGAGGTAGCGAAGGCACATCAGCGACCTGCATCCTGGTTTGCATTTTTTCTGTGAGGACAGGGCTTACAGGGCTTTGCAAGCTCCTCTAGTGATTTCTGGTACAAGGCATAGGAAAACAGATGACTAACAAATAAATTTGTTTAATAGGCACTGTCACTTAAAACATGCTCCACACAACATATCGCACTTGTTATATTTCATCATCCTTATTACAAAATCTCTGTATGAGCTTTTTCATCTCCTTTTTAAAATTTTTTTTTGTTTGGTTTTGGTTGGTTTTGTTTCAGTTTGTTTTGATTTTTTTGTTTGTTTTAAAGAGATAGTAGTTAGCACTGTTCTGGTACATTTCTTTTATTACCTATCTAGAAATCTGAGGTAGCAAGAAACAAATTAATTTTCCTGTGGAAACACCGTGGATAAGTACTTTCTTAGTGTAAGAATTGTTTATACTTGCATAGCTATTATTTTCTTTTGTTCTGCCTCAAAATCTGCTGAGAACTGGTGGAAGATGTGCAGCTGGCAGTGGCATCGTGTCAAGCCTTTATATCTTTTACCAGTTTCCAAGAAACAAAGATCTTTCAAATATAAAACTTCACTGGAAAACAAAGTGGTTGCAAACCAGTAGTATCTGTATTGCACTTCATCTCATTCCTAAGTGGACTGTGGTTAGATAAAGAAGGAACTATTTTAATCATCAAATCAAAATAGGGATTTATGGATGAATTTACATTTTTATTTCAGCTGAGCAGAGTGATATATACCCAAGATTTTAAACATGGATTCTTTACATAGATTTGTGCATACTAATCATCAGGTGTATTCTTGTATTGAAGGGTTTTCTTTTACGTCTTACATTTATAGATAATTTCCCCTGCAGAAGGCAATTCAAAACCCATGTTTCTACTCATGCTCCCAGAGCTGCCTCCTCTGCTTAAACTAAAATTGCAGCCTGTCTCTGAGAAATCCCATCCCAGGTATGTGACTGACAGGCCGAGGTCATTGTGACTCAAATAGAACTTTCAATTCTCTCTCATTTTTCCCCTCGACTGATACAGTCTCGTTCATACCCATTCAAGCCGCTGCTGCAGTGGTTGTCTGGCCATGTCCTTTAGCCACACCAGCCTTCTCCTGCTAACTCTCCACTGGCTTTATTTTTGCTTTATAAACCACATGCCCCCTTTTTTCCCGTTCAAAGCCCTCCATGGCCTATTCCACCTCTCCACCTTTCACTAAAGCAAAGGCAGAGACTACGAATTGCTCCATACAATCACCTAGTGTGACCTCTGCTCACCTCGGGCGTTTACATTTAGCAAAGATACTCATATTAAACCCAACCGTTTCAATTAAACTAAAGCATTTTAGTTCTCAGGAGACTAACCTGTGTTTCACAAGCAGAAAACAAGAGTGGTCACCGTTGCCTGTGGCTTTTACGATGGCCCGAAAGATTCAGGAGGTCAAGCAGGCTATTGGTTGTAGAAGGAGGGGGTAAAAAAAGACAAATGAACCTGCATGTCCCTGCTCCCCTGACTGGGAGAGAAGTGTCTTCCTGACCCCCGAAAAACACTGTGCAAGGGAGCAAGAGACATCTGTCAGTCCTGTAGAAAGAGGGGTTTCCTCATCACTTCAAAGCACCCGCTTAAACTGTTCTGTGTTTTGAGCTACAAGACATCTAGGATGCCTCCAAAGAAGGGAGGAGACAATATCTGATCTAATGAATGTTAAAAATCTGTTCCAATGAAACTTGGTGTCCTTTGGATGTGTTTCAAGGCTGACTGACCAAGGTGCAAGCCCTGACTGAATCTTTTTCTGCTGTTGGGGTAGGTGCAAAGCCTCACAAGTTTATTTTTCATTCCCGCATTCTCTGTTGTCTAAGACTGCAGGAGCTGATTAAGTGGCTTTGTCTTCAGTGGGAACACTTGTTGGGTGTCTTCTCTTCAGTTGACTACTTCCATAACTTGAGTGCAACCTCCAAAAGGCCTCTAAGCCTTTACCAAATGCAGTTGAAGTTGTCCAACTGGTTTTAAATGTGTTACCGCACATATAGATCTGCATGGACAGGCACAGATGACACGCACCGGTGGCTGTGTGTTGGGAAAAGGAAAGTGGGGGAGCAACAGTTTCTCCCTCATCTCTGAAACTATTTGCTAAAGACAGGAGATTCGATTATAGCCATTATTTTAATAGTGAACTGGCTGTGCACAAAGCCTTGCTGACAGAAAGAAAGAATGGAGCAGGAAGATTATGATGCAGGTACTGGGTTCAGGAAGAACCAGTGAGACCCTCCCATTTCTTCTCAAAGCTAATGAAGCATCTCATGGTTTGGTTTAAATCCATGGTGAGTACAGTGCATTGCTAAGTAAGCAGCAATGCATATTTACAATCACAATTCAAAAAATGTATGTGGTTGCAAACTGCAGTATATCCAACACAATGGGGGCCACCAGAATCCATAATAAATATCAGCCATGGAACATCTGTCTTCTTATTAAACTAACAATGGACACTTGACTTTCTCCTGTGCCAGTCTTCAGGCTTTGGAGAAACTTCCCCCTAGGTATCTGCAAGGTTATATCCTTATCTCCTTCAGATATCCCCTCACAAGCTCTAACTCTGCTGATTACCACAAATATATGCATTTCCCTTAACTCTGGGGGCTGCCTCCTTCTCTCTTCCTGCCTCATCCGTACTTGGCAATTCTTCATGCAAGGACCAAACAGTTATGTCAGGGACCTGAACCATCGCTAGAGTTCCTAGGTACTTCAGGTAGATAAATAATAATGGTAATCTGAAAGCAAAAAATTGCTTTGAGGGTTTGGGGGGTAGTGGCGGAGGGAGAGGTGGGGTGTTTTCTGTGAACCAAAATTGTAGCTTGCCCCCCAGAAAGATCACCTGAAAGATTCCACATACAGATCTGCAGATCCCGAATGCAGAGAGGCCACTGTAAGCAGCTAAAGGAATTTCCCTCTCCCCCAGAGAGCTATCATAAAATAAGTTTTTTGAGGAAGAAGTGCAATTTTGGGGTGTGTGTTTCCTGTTTCAGTTCTTTTTTAATGTTCTGAAGCCAGCGGGTACTTCATTTATAACGAGCATCTCAAGGTTTGTCATTAAGATAGCTGCTCTATTTTTTTTACAAGTAGTACATTTTAAAACTCATAATATATATGTCTGTCTATATGCTAAGGCCTTATGTGAAAAAAATTAAAAGCAAACCTCACAACAGCAATGTAAGACTCTGCCTGGTTTTTTTCCTGGTTAACAACCTTGTACAAATTAAAAACACATTAGCCACTTTGAAAATAAATCTGACTGCAGTTCAACCTCTTCTCTTTGGAGTTTTAGTTTGAAGATAGCAGTGGCATTCCGCTGGCTAAGCCACTTGAGTGAATTTCCTGATTTTGCTTGGTTGCTTAATTTCCTGTTGGGCTCACGTTTTGCCTAATTCAAGACAAAAAGACCCCTATAAATGGGATGAATGATTGAAATTGCAGAGCTGGACATAGTAATTTGATTGCAGTTCAGCATGTGCCTCTGAACAGAGCTAGAATTTCTGCGACATGCATATAAGTAATTCTAAAAATGTCTTTAATTCAGCATTTTCTCCCCTTATTGAATTACCCATCTATGCATCCAAATATCTGTTATCAAAGGTCTTCTTGTGTTCAGGTTTTCATGTGTGTCAACGACAAGTTTCTCCCTGTTATAACATCACTCCGAAGTCTCTAAAACAGGACAAAAATAAAACAATAGGAAGTGCTATGGTCTGTTATTCATAAAAGCTCTCTAGCAGTACTTAGGAGCACATTTAAAGCAGATCTCTTTCTCTGCGTCATTTTTCCTGTGATAAGCTTTACATTCAAATTTTAAATTCTCAGTTTTGTGAATGGGACTAAATAATGCTTTAGGAAAAGCCTATAGGTAATGGATACATAATGCATACAATTTAAGTCGTCTCTAACATGACTGTTCCACACGTCTTACCTTTATATATTGCCTATCATGCTGTACAAAATTACTGAGCTATAAAAGCCTGAAGTAAAACTGGTGTGGTGTTTTGCTTTGTTTTGTTTTGTTTTGTTTTCTGATATTCTTTGCTCAGTGGAGAACACTAGCTCTATAGGTTAGATCAGTGGAAGACTATATGCGTTAAAAGGTGCATTTTGCAGGTTTATTTGAACACTGTCAGCCTGGGCTCAGCCTGATCTTTTGTGGGAAGGATTTCCAGGGCATTTCTGTCTTTCCACAGCACTCTCGTGGTCCAGGAGCCATCCAGCACATCACCTGGATGGGGCTGGAGGCTTTAGGGATTCAAATTCTGCATAGGTCGAGGCTAAACTAAAATAATGTTATAAACTAAAACCTGTTATAAGGCCCATTTCTGTAATATCTGTTATTCAAGTATCTTTTCTGTTAAGAACTTGCTGGTGGAATGGGCACCAAATTATTAATGTAGGTGAATGGAGCACCTGTATTTGTTAAACTAAAATATTAGCTTAGCTGTGGATTCTGTTGATTCTGAAAGGACTGTTGTGAACCACATTTCCAGCAACCTGATTTGCTTCAGACATGACAGACAGATCCTGCAGGAAATGAAAATGCTGGGTCTTCTTTCCTGAAAAATATTATTATTATTCTTAAGCATTACTCTTGTTCGTGTCTTTTTTTTCAGGTGATCTGTTAGTGGCAGGGATCTTGCTATGTTGTACATCTGGTTAATGGCCTAGAACGTCATCGCTGTTTACAGTTATTTCTAAAAGGAACTGAGATCAAAGATCAAGTTAATGGAAGAAGGAACAATGAAGGATGATGAGAACCAGTTTTCTGTTAGGAGGGACTATATTCTGCTTTTGCAGAGTTTTATTTGGTAAGTGTTTTTCCACCTCTGATGCCTATAACCCAAATCGTGTGATCTGTATATTGACCAGCTTTGTCTGCTGCATCAATAAGGCTGCATTTAATTTGGGCACATTTTTAACCTACCGCCCTTTCACTTCTTGAAAAAGCCATTTTACCTAGCAAGAGCTATATAATACTGCCTCAAAACCTCCCTGTGCTTAGGCGTCCGTATGGCCATGAACCAAATGTACTAGCTTTGTCATGATTATGGACTTGATGTAAAGGTTGCATCATCGTCTGGGTTCTGGCAAATTGAACAATGTAGGTTGAGACAGGGAAAATAATTTTTCAGAAGAGCCAGATACACATGGATCCAACAGCCTTTTAAAACCTTACAGACCAGGTAGCTCTGAGAGTGGGCTTCGGATTCCCATCTGTATAGCAGCAAATTTTAAAATGTCTACGTAACATAAATAGGTCCAAGATACTATGACTGATTTGGGTGGTTCTATTTTTATGTTATTTTATTTTTAAGCTAGCTAGGAGCAGCCATGGTTTAAATTAAACCAGTCACTTCCACATAATTGAAGAGGGATTAACACGAGATGCAGACGCTTTTCATGCCAAATGTTGTGCATGTACAGAATGAGAACCAACAATTACAATTAACTTCGAAGCCCATACTCTGTACCCAGGAAGCAGCAATGTGCTTCATCACCATAAATGCATGGGGGAAGAGTTTATGTATAGTTATATATTTTTTTTAATATATGCTTTTTTTTCCATACTCTCAGAACCTGGAAGTTGTGAAATGCCTCGGATTTCTTTTGCGTGCGTTTGTCCAGGCTGGTAAGAAGGCACTCCGTCTGCCAAGGTCTACAGGCTGGGACAGCAAAGGGTCCAGCAGCGTTTGGGAGGTTTAACTAAAATTTACCGTCAGCCAAAGGCGTTGGGTGTTGCATTCCACCTGTTATCTCTGGGAGTCAGCAGCGCTGCCTTCCCGCTCCAGCCTCCCTGCAAACCCTGGCAGCCCAAGATAGGAATTTCATTCAAGATCTGCTCATGTCAGGTTATCAATAAAGCCGGGAAAACGAATACCTCGAGGGAGAAAGGCTGGATTTTCTGTTTGCTTAATTTATGGGCCAAGTCTAGCCTGGTACAATGGGAGTCCAGCTGTAAGTGTTCTTTGTCACCCAGCTTTCAGAGGATGTGATTTTGCAATGGTGGGACATGAAAGCGGGTTTGAAGAGCACTTTGCAGCGATGGTGGCTGACTAGTGTGTTTCTGGTTACAATTAACAGCACATTCTCACCAACTCTCTCCAAATCTGCTTGTTCACAGGCCCGGGGCAACCGGAATATCTTTCCTTTGTCCTACACTCCTTCATCACCATGGCAACAAATGGGCAAATATTATAATTTTTTTTTTTCTTTTGCAAGTAGACTGGTACGTTTTCAAGACCACACACACACATACACACGCACGCAGAGTACAGATAGTTCAAACTTGGGGATTAGCGCGTTAAAACCGCGGGTTTAACCGGTAGCTTGGGCTGTGGTGTGGCTCCGTGCCAGTGCCCATGGGAAAACATCCTCACAAAGTCACGGAGCGCGTTGGTGACTACACGAGTGTGTGGGCAATGCCCCGTGCCAGCCGGTGCCCGTTGTCGCCACCAATTAAAAGGAGGTCGAGGTCGTCTCCGGGACCACCTCGAGCTCATCCTAATTGTGCCACTGGTGCAAACAAAAGTCAGCCCTTGTGCAGGGCTTTAAAAGTTGAACTTGCACTCCCAAGGGGACACTGCAGTCACTAATCACTGTGGCCTGGGAAGCGAAGTCACCACCTGATTTTAATGGACACTGGCTCCAAACAGAGGGGCCAAAGGAACAACATCAGTAGCTCATCATATGCTGGGAATGGAGGGAGGGGATTCACCTCCGCCTTTGTGCAAGTCAAAACCTTTGCATCACCAGAGCCCCACCGAGCAATACTCTGCTGTGCAGCAGTGATTACAGCATGGGGGCTATAAACAAACGTCGACTTCTAATTTCTGGTTCCCAGTCTGGGAAGAGATCCTTGCCAGCTGCAGCTGCTGGAAGGTACGGTGTCTTGGCACGGTCATTAGGCTGATGGATCGTCTGGCATCAGACCCGAGGAAGCCTGAAGGGCTCTCATCTGCAGCCTCTGGATCCAGAAGCTAGCCAGAAGGTCTCGAGTCTTTCCAGATCTTGTGTTTCATTAAGCACCCTGCAACATCTGTATCACTAGGATATTTCATGGGAAAGTTTTCTTTTTGTTGGTTACGTGTTGCTGCTTGCACATGTTGGTTTTTTTTTTCCCCCTGTATCTAGACCATCTATTCTTTTCAAGTGACAGATCCTAAAAGTAGTAAGCTGTAAAAACATGTACCACCAGAGTTTATAAAGAAAAATCTCTTGGGAGACGGTAAAACAAACCCGGTCCCAAACACCCTCCCCTTGCCCGCGTTGCCAAACCACCTCCTTTTCTACCGTCCTGCCAACAACTCAATTCTTCCACAATACCTACAGGGAGGGAGGTGGTAGCAGATTAAAAAGCCAGGTTCCTCCCTCCCAGAGGTTTCCCAGCACGTATTGCAGGCCTGGGGAATACAGGGGAAGGGGAGAGGAAAGCCTGGCTCTGCCCTGCATAGCACCAACCAAGTTTTCAGCTGTATAAAAGATATTAAATTCCAATCTCGCCGGAGCCGGTGTTGAGAGATTTCAGCAAGGCCAACACTTGACCTTTCGCAGACAATAGCCCCAGCCCTAATTGGCAACTGCTCATTGTGCTTTTTTCATGTGTTTTGAACAGGCGGGTTTCATGCTCATTCCCCTATAGGCCCAGGGCTGGGGAAGCGGGGAAGGTTTGGTGATTTCTGATTGTTCCATAATGCCACCTGCTGACTCGAGGGCGACAGTTGCCAGTGTATCAAAAGTCCTTTCAAGGAGCCCTGCTTTTAACTTTAGTGCTATTTATATTAATGGGATCATTCAATGCGTTTCGCTCATGTTCTGATTTAGAGTCCAAGGACAGACCCCAGCTACAAATCCCAAGTGAACACCGTAGGATATATTGGGCACTAACTATACTGGCTTATTGTGCTTCAGTTGGGTTGCAACTGCAAAATATAACGAGGAGGTGATCGAAAAGGTCTTGATACTCAAAATATTAAAATGTCGTGTTTATAACGCACTCTGCTTTTTTGTGACTGATGCAACCTGCAAGCATTTGTGTGCCAGCACTACAGTGCATCTTCACTAAGTGACCGAAATGATAGGAGGGGGGAAAACATAAGTGGCTGCTTTACTTTGAAGGGCGGCCCAGATCTTACTCCCTGTACAAGCAAGGATGATTTCATCATCCATAGCAATTAATGCAAAGATGCATAGAATTGTAAAGAGGCCCCCATCCAGAAAAAGGCTCCAAATGATCTATTTTGCAAAGCCTGGGAAAGTTCAAAACCAGAACTGGAGTGAATGCCACACTATTAACTTTATCTTTTAACAAATTGAAAATCATGTTTTTCTAACAAAATTCTCACTTTTCGGGCTCATCTCATTACATCAGTGGGTCCTTTTTTTTCACCGCTTCCCTGTCTTGACCAAAATCCTGTTTTCACTCCCCTCTCTGGCTGAGTCCTTTTATTAAAGCATCATCTCCCTCGCAGGACACGCGTGCTCCCAGCACACCTCAGCTGTTCCCGCTGCTCTGCCCACGCTCCGCTGGTCCCCTCGCATCCTCTCAGCTCCAGTTCTGCTTTTGCTCCTGGCACCAGCTTTATTTTTCAGCTCCATAAATAACTATTCAGTCAGGTTTCTACCAGCACCTGCAGCAAATCTTTGCAACTTGCTCGTGAGTTCCATGTTGATGCTCAGGGTACGTTTTTCAGAGGGTTCCTGGCATGGGCAGCTTGATGCTCTCCAGCGCAGGAGAGACAGGCACTGCAAAGCCTTTGCACCACTCTCCTCCTCCTGGCACCTTAATGGGGTCTAATTTTTGTACTGGCCTCCCACGCGCTTAATAAAAGACGCACATTCAAGCAGGCTTTGTGCCCGGAACACAATTAAGCATCCAACTGTCCGATCTGTGTGGCCAAATCCTCAGAGTTCCTGGGGGTTCTCAGGTGCAGGTTCACACTGGTTCATCAGGTTTCCGTGATGGGGGGAGGAAATGTAATTTAGCTCTTTCAGTCTTAGTCATTGAAAATAAAAGGGGAGTAAGTGAAGCTTGTCTTTGGCTATAGGAATGGCAAACCAACCAGGCATGATTCTTTATCTTAAAAGTGAAATTTGCAAGTGAACAAGGCATTATAATTGATGCAGATTTAAAGATACAAGGTGAGGCTATTCTGCATTGAGGTTTAAATGACAAACCTTATCTCACTTTTCCCATCCCCTCCCTTTTTCTTCCCTTGCACAGCAGAATGCTGAACAACTTTTTCAGTACTTCAGAACTGCCATTCCCCACAACTCCAGCAATTTTTAGAGCAGCTGGAGATATTTAGCAACCCTGAAAAAATCCCCCCCGTCAAACCTCTCTTTCGACACCAGCTGACCACAGAAATGTCATAATACCTGAGACGAGCAGTTTCGCTCCATGCTCTGGGTCAGTCTCTGCCACTAACAAAAACATTACATGTGATGAAAACGACCCAAAGCCACAACACAGAAAATAACTGGTGCATCAGCCCACAAGAACATGTGGAGGGACACAAAGTCTGCCTGACTGATGTGAAGATATATATATATACTGAAGACATATTAGATGTGTTTAATTCCAGAGCTGAATCAAACTCAAGCTCTGGACTATTGATTGTGCACCGGGCTAAATGGGCAGTGCCTTTTGTCACATATCTGTGGCCTGTGCTCGTAAGGGAATGCCTGGCACAGCTTGGGGGATAACAGGCATTCCTAAAAGGCCGTATGGATTGTCCAGAGCCAGCTCTGCCATCCTCCATGGTCCTCCAGCATTATCTCAGCAGGCTTTGCACCCTCAGGGGCGTCTGGCCCCTCCTCATGCTGCACACCAGGGCTCACCCAACATACACACCCTTAGGTTCATACTATGAAAACACCATCTTGATGGGATACAGCACAGCCGTTGCATTGCTTTGGGTACTTTCAACCTCAAAGTATGATGTCTTACACCTACAGGGCCACCACATGGGCCCAGAGAAGACTACAGCACCATAGACATACTGTATATAGCCAGGCTGTGCCACTTTTTGTCTGCATCTGTTTTATTTAGCAACATAGATGTCACCAAGGAAAGGAACATTTCCACCTCCTGACTGACTCTGGAACACTGAAAAACACAGTGAAAGATTTGGTCTTTTCCATTTGTTGAGACAGGGAGAGCAGCAAGGTTAGGAGACGACAAGGAATGACTGATGCCAGAAAAATAGTCTCGGATGGATGGAAAAGTAAAGAAAAATCATTTTATAATGGTGTTACTGAATGACAGAGAGCTGTTAGTAGTCTAATGCATTGCATACTTACTGTGTGAGGGAGGATCTTCATCCATCCAGAGATGGACCCATCTAGGGATTGATTGTAACCACCTTCCTTTACATGTAGTTGGGCATTGCATTTATTTTGCCCCTCAGCTGTAACTAAGTAAAGAAAGATAATGTGTGCAAAGGAATAAAAGCTGCAAAACAATTCAGACTTCAATGCAAAGTGAGATACCACAGGAGCTATAGGTCCTCACATTTTGATTTGCATTTTCCAACTATTGCAGAAGACCTTGAAAGTGAGATATCATCTGACTGAAGATGCTTGTCCACCGAAATATTTGACTGCACAAAGAGTCAGATGACCCCTTGATGAATTAGCTAAGGTTGAAAGAGGTGCACAAAGAGGGAAACGACACATTGGAGAACAAAGCTAAGCACACCTTGGCATCCTGAGGTTTAGGATTGGAATTTTTTTTCCTTATAATTAGTAACTGTTGAAATTGCTTCAGAGTTCTTTAAATTGCTCCAGAATTGTTCTGTTGTGTATAATAAAAGGACTACCTCAATAACCGAGTGGGTCAACCTCACTAGGTTTCATACTCTAAGAGCAAGAAGAACCCAAGTCAGGTTGGGATTTAAAACAAGATATCTAAGAAAACCGCTTATTTTTGCTCAGTGCCTTTGGTGAAAAACAGTTCCTGTTGCACAAAAGCAGGAGGAGGTGGGAGTAAAAGGCAGTCAAACAATGAGGAAAGTGTTTCAGCATTGCACGTAAGCGTTCATTAGATTAGCATTTCTCTGCAGCCACCTCTGGCTCCATCCTTAATATTGCCGTAATAGGTTTGCACAGGAAAAAAAGGACTTTGCCCTCAGAAGCGGACCTGCAGAATTGGGATGAGAGGGGAGCGGTGAGGATGCTGAGCAGGAGTTTTGCCCTGGCAGGTCTGATAGTGACAGGGGGAAGGGATATTTAGGAGGCCCTACGTGCCGCTGGGATGGGATGGTGTGGCTGTTCTCCACCGGAGTCACCAGGCTCCAGTGAAATCACAATTCTCATTCCAAAGAAAATGAAGTGTTTGGTAAAAGGGGAACCACTGCCATTTTCCCATTTTTTAAAAGGCTGGCAGCCTCTGCAAGGACACCCAGGAGCTGCACCCAGCACCATACCGTTTCTCCAGCTTGCAGGCTTCCAGATGACCATCACCTTCCTCCTTGCCCCAGTCTCCACGGCCGTTGGAAGCCCATTTTTTCTACCCTCACAACTATCTCTGCATTCCTGCCCTTTCATTTTGCTCAGAAATATCATTAACAGATATGTTCTTCACTCCTCTACATCCTTAATACTGCCAAATAAACCAAATAAACCAACTGCAACGTCATCATCGATGGAAGCTATAAAACACCAAGTGTGGGACTCTGTAACTTGTAACACTCCAAGTGTTACAGGACAGTTACCCCATATTAGAGTAGCACAGATATCCCACACAGTCATAAATTGTTATGACAATAGGAATCTAACTCACTTTCCATCTTCTCACACCCTTTTTCCCAAGGCAGCCAGCCCTAAAGATTAAACTGGCACTCAGTAGCTGGAGTTTTTGTCTGGTGCACGTGGCCTCCTCACAAACCAGACTGAAATCACTAAGCTTTATTGCAAGCAGGCAAAAATGACAGGTCCCAGCTCTGTGAGGTGACGTGTGATCCCTGCTGCAAATAATGAGAGATTAGTGTATTCGATATTTTAAAGAGGCCAATAGGAATTGTCTTGGCTGGACTTAACTAGAGACTCATAGGTGAAGTCTTGAACCGTCACTCAATGTTCCTCTTAATCTCTTGATCTAGCAGATGTTTATTTTGTGTATAACCCTGCAGGAAGAAAAAAAAAAGGAAATAACAGACTGTAAAGTTTTTAAGTAATTAATAAGTAAAAACTTACATTTTTAAATTCCAGTACATGTCTGTATACCTGTTTAGTATAGATTGCCAATCTGTGCGATACATGCTATGAAGGCACATTTGCTTTAATGGGCAACCAGGAGGTTGTAGGATTAATAAGGAGTTAGGGTTTAATTATATTTTTTATTGGTTATATACTTATTGTGTTTTCAGTGCTTGAAATGAGAGGGAGAGAGAACATGAGAAAAACTTCTTCTGGCTGTTTGCTCTGAAGAACCAGAAGTCTGAAAACATACTTTGAACAAACAATTGCAGAAGTTCTGCCCAGTCTTCTTGCTGCTTTCTAAGATTATTTGTGCAATACAAAGCAATGCTGATATTTTCATTCCAGTTTGGAAATAAAGGCTGGATGAGGAATCACATTAAAGACCAAAAGTAACTACCTACTATGCAGCAAACACTAGATGGGGTATTTTTCAGACAAAAGGGGGAGCACCAGTAGTCGACAGCCTGCTTGCTTGCCTGGTTTAGAGAAATCTTATGCCTTTGCATGCTGGTAATCTTGCCAACCCAACTCCAGATGTTAAGTCTGGCTAGAGGGAAGAAGGGAAGATTATGCAGAAGAAAACACACCAGAAATCCAAGATTTGAAGTTACGCACTCTCAGGCATTCATAAAAGATGGGAGCTCACCAGCTCTTCCACACATGGGACAGAGGTTTAGAAGTGGAAAACGGCTGGTATTGTCCTGTGCTACCTCCCAGGCTGTGGAGGTTATGCCACTGGTCCACCACAGCTAGAGATGGAGAACAATGCTCAACAGGGAAACCCAGCAAGCTGATAGAGTTAGAGGTGGCATAGGATGATCTCATCATTTCATCCAGGAGAAACATCACTGACTACCTGATTACAGCTGACCCGTGACAATCATAACATCAGAGAATCGAATCATAGAATCATACACAATAGAGTCATAGACAATGATAGCTGGGCTCCTATTGCATCCACATCCTTCACCTGGAGCAAAGAGCAAGTCACGGAGTTATGAACTTTGGGAAACGGTCTTGACAACCTAGTCAGAGGCAATGGATGAGGCATTGCTGTGACTCACCCTGGGGAGAGCATACAGAACCAGTGCCAGAGAGGTTGTGCTCCCCATCAAACGTTGGTGGGAACCCAGGGCTATGGCCAAAGCCTGCCAAGGAGTAAAGTCCAGGTACTGAGAAACTTGGCAGAACTTCTATCTCTGTAGGAGAAACTGGACTGCCTGCCTTGGAGATTCACACTTCTGCTGTAGTGGGCTGTTGAATTCAGTGCCCCAGACCAAAGAAATAACCATTGACACTGAATTTTCAGGTCCTTGTGCAAAGCTTCCACTAATTCTCACTTGCAATTTATGTAATACGACACAAATGTTACTATGGGAAATGGGAAGAAATGTAGAGTGGAAATTAGTGGCACGATTTATACCTAGGGGCTGAAACGCTTGGATGGGAGAAAGATGACCTTGCATTTGAGACTTCTACTGCCTTTCAGAGACCTGGGGCAACCAAACTCACCCAGCTTCACCTCCTGAGTAACATGGGACACGGGGTTTCATGTAGCCATTGTCACACAAACCCAAAATTATTTTATTTAGACTCAAAGGGATTTAGCGTGTATCTTGGTAAGCTACTGTCAGGGGTAGCCACCACTGTCACCAGTCTGTGCCTTAATTTGGATATATGAAATAAACACCTTTACAGGGCATTGTGGATCTCGGGAAGGAGGTGCTGCAGAAAGACAACTGACAGGTAAAGTCAAGGCACAAGGGGCATTTCTGCGGTCACAGATCTTCAGTATCATTTTTACAAATGCCTTGGTTGTATCCTATTTCAGTTATAATTCGTGTTACACAAGTCAGAGGGAAAACTGGAAAAAAAAAGTGTTTGTAGTTTGAGTAGGTCAGCCAGAAGACTGATGGATTCAACACTTTCTTGGACAACTGACTAAGAGCTCAGGAGACATAACAGGAAAGGAAGGATAGTCTTCTGTCAAACAACACAGACATCGAGAGGCTTTGAATATTTTGACTCTTCTGACAAAAAATTGCTGACATTTGCCAAAAAAAAAGAGAAAATATTCACTGGAGAGAAAACCACCTGTCTTTCAAGTCCTGTCTTAATAGTGAATGATGCATTATTTGTTGATAGGAATAATTAATAGAGGGCTTGCCTGAAAGGAGAACAGCTTATAAGGCTGGAGAAGATGTGTGAGATGGCATCTGTGGACCCACCAGGCAGTCGGTTCAGTTGCCACATCACGGATGTTGACTTCTGGGCTGAAGGGCCGTGCTGCCTTTGTCTCATGTACGGTCCCTTAATATCTGCAAGCATTAGATGCTTCAGAACAACAGGAGAGAAACCAAGGAGGCTCAGCTTAACACAACCACAGGAGATGTTGGTTCATTTACAAACATGAGATTTATATCTCCTTTAAATTAAGGATATGAACCACTAGGAGCAGCAAAATGAGACAGTATTAACCTCCCCAGAGTGTTCATAACAAGCATGGCTTGATCTCCTCTTTTTTAAGAAGAATTCCAGTTGCAGTAGTGGCTAGAGCTTAAGAGAGCTCCGAAAAAACCTCCTCATACCCTGAGATTATTTAATAGGGTTATGGACAACTGATGCTTCATCTTCAGTTTTTTCAGCTATCTTTAAAAGGAATTTTATCTAAAATGCTTCCCAGATGATTTAGTTCATGAAAACAGATGTATTAGGAAGAGTCATTATAAATGCCCCATTGCAAAATGAAAACAAACAAACAAACAAACAAGCAAACAAAACAGTGCTCCATCACCCCAGAACCACGCTGTTTACATCTGGCAGAGAAAAACAAAACTTCGTCTGTGGTGCAAGTTAAAATTCTTTTTTATTTATATTGTGGTATTAAAAAGAAGCCTCTATATTAGTTAAATATTTACTGCCTAAAGCAGAGGTCATTTTTTGTCTTATAGATAAAGTACAAGGCAGAAGTGCACAAGGGAAGCGTCCGCGCTGTGCCTCCAGCCTCCTGTGTGACATCGGGCAAGCAGCTTCTCTGTGCTTCAGGTTCCCCATCTGTAATTTGGGCTGATGCTCACCACCTTTCTTGGGGATGCGCTGGTATGTAAAACCCATATATGACTGTCACGTGCATTTTCTCCGTATGGTAAGAGTTTCCTGAATCGCTCCATATGACTGATAAGATTTTACATTCCCCCAAACATCTTCAAAAGCGACGTGAGCCTTTGTCCGGCTGCGGTTCCACGTCCCAGCTCATTTCTCAGGCAGCTTGGGCTGTTCCTGCCCTGGGATGCTGAAATCTCGCACCACACACAGCACTTTGATGTGGCATTGGCACGAGGAGGATGCTCCCCTCCAGCAATGCGCAGAAGCGAAATGCCGAGCCCAGGCAGGGTCAGGGCAGATTCCACGGCTCTTGTGCTGCCTCCTCTTCGCTTTTCCCTTCCTGTAGCAATTATTGCTCATCAGCACAGATTAACAATTGCACAAGTGAACCCTTGGAACAAATGAATTCAGGGCCAAGGGCCAACCTCGGTGGAGCTTTGCCACTGACTTTAAATGGGATGAGGATTTAGCCCTGCAGCCTTGCCCCATATTTCCTCTTTTCACCCATTCATGTGCAGCCCATGTGTAACTTGCTGGCAGCTCCCCTGGCTTTGGGATGAGGCGCTCCCATGTACCAGCTCCAAAAGTCGCACCCATAACCTCCTGGCGTTCTCCACCCACTCCCTGGCCCTGTCTTTCTGCTAAGAGCTGTTCCAGCCATTTTATGGCTTCTTTTACAAGGTAGGAGAATAAAGACAAAAATAGAGCTCGATTCATTCATACAAGTTTCTGTTGGGCTGTGAAGAATGTAAAGGTCCTCTCACCTCATCTCTTGTTTATCTAGTAGCCTCAGGCCTCATCTACATGAAAGAGTTGCACCCATTCAGCAGATGTTAATTTAAACCAATTCATTAAAGCAATACAAACCCTGGAGCAAACAGAGAGATGGATGCTCCTGCACCGTATTAAAACCAGACTCCTATCAGTTTGTTTTAATCTGGTGAGAAACTAAACCAAAGTAAGGAGCGCACACGGACAGGTTTGCTCTGGTTTTACTGAACATATGGAAAAGAGCAATGCAAATCACACTAGGGAGTTCTCACTCAGCAGAGCTCTGCTGTTCGTTCACCTGCAGGGACCAAGTCATGACTTGAAACGGATGCCTTCCACTCCAGCCCAGCTGTCTCCGGTGCAAGACTTCACTTTCCTTTCTTGCGGAAGAATCATAGAATAATTTTGGTTGGAAAAAATCTTTAAGATCATCAAGTCCAACCGTTAACCTAGCACGGCCAAGTCCACCGCTAAAACATGTCCCTGAGATCCTCATCTACGCATCTTTTAAACACGTCCAGAGATGGTCACTCCACCACTTCCCTGGGCAGCCTGTTCCAATGCCTGCCAACCCTTTCTGTGAAGAAATCTGTCTCCATCTTAATGCTTTTGAGAGGATTCTTTGCAGCAGTCAGATAAATCCACTTCAGCAGACAAGCAGGGAGCAGAAGCTTCTTGACCCACTCCAGCAAAGTTCTCCAGAGCTGGTCTGTCCATGCCCTTGATCCTGTCCTCAAGCTCAGCCATTTAATGAAGACCTGGAACCACCAAAATAAAATGTCCACGAGCCTTCAACATGCACCTGGCTGCCATAAGCATCTCTCTTGCACTGGAGTGTGTTGTGGAGGTCTCATACCTCTTACCCAACCCAGGGGCTCTGTTTCACATCTTTACTTCATGGCCAGTGTCTCTGAAGGTGGTAATAAAGTCATAACAGTGTTTCTGTACCATGGTAGTGGGGGGCTAAATAATAAATACGTATAGCTCACCTAAAAAAAAAGTGACGTCAGTGGGAGCCAAAAAAGAGGAAAGAAGTGAAAAGAACACCAGCCCAGAGTCCCAAGTAAAGTCACTATTCAATGAAAACAATCCCAAAAAGGAAAGAGGGGCGGGATGGGACTGGAGCATCTCTGCTATACAGCTCTGCCCTCTTTTCAGTGGTTGGAAAGGACTAAATCACTTGTTGTCAATATCTAATGAGGATTATAGGGAACGTGAAGCCAGACTCATTGCACAGGTGCCTAGTGAGAGGACGAGGGGCAATAGATCCAAGCTGCATCAATGAAATTACAATATATATTAAGAAAAAATACTTAATTATAACACAAGAGTGGTTAAACACAGGGCCAGAGAGATGGTGGAGAAACTCAAAACTAAACTGGACAAGACCCTGAACAACCTGATCTGATGTTGAGGCTGCCCAACTTTTGAGTGGGGAGGAAGTTTGACGTGATGATTTTCTTAAGTCCCTGCCGACCTAAATTATTCTGTTTTATTCAAGGAAAACAATGCGGAATTTTCTTATCTGAAGCCAACTTCCCCCATGTTCCAAAGACTGGGGCTGTCACACAGCTAGTAAATTCACGTGGCTATCACCCACATCTTTACTCTGCCCGAAGAGGGAAGGCAAAAAGAAAATTAAGAGACCCAGGTATCCGCAAAACTGTGCCAATCACTGCAGTACAATTCCTTGGAGAAACACAAAAGACTTTCCATCAGGAAAGTGCAAGTGGGAAAGTGGAAGCCTACAGTGAAAGCTCCTCAGCATCCACCTGCCTGGTGTGAACCATACTGAGATGTCTTGGCTACAGAGGCCCCATTTAGTCAAGGGAAATTGCTAAAATGTTTGCAGATGTTGATAATATCAGTTGGCTTTCCCCTGCCTTGGTAGGCACTGGGAGACTGGGTGTAGGCGGCTGGTTCTGCCTCTTCAAAGCTAAATCAGTGAGACGCGCAGCACTACACCATGGGGTTTAGACCTCCAGCAGCAGTCATGAGTCCTAAATTTCCATCATTGTGAGTATTCAAGGCAGGAAGAGAAACAGTCACTGTTAATGTGGGCAAAAGCCCTTAGGACATGCAGAGGCAGTGTAAATATAACAAGATTCTCATTATTTAAGGGCAAGAAGAGAAAAATGGAGGAATGGTTTTGGAAAAGGTAAACAGATCTTACCAATATTTGAATATTTTTACTTTGTTTGGTTTTCTTTGAGATATATATATATATATATATACACGTATTTCAGGAAAAATATTTTAAACTCTTGTTTACATGGAATTTTAATCTTACTGGAGAAATCCCGGTGTTTTCTGCTAGATTGGTTTTTATATTACTATGGTTCTTTTCATCCAAGAATCTCAAACTTTCATGCCAAAGTTTTCATGGATTCAAAGACACGATTAAATAAATTTGCAAGAGGAAGGCATGCCAAGGGCCATGAAACACAAAAGCATGATCTCTAACTCAGGAAGCCTTCAAGGCACAGATAGCTGGAAGCCAGGAGAGCCTACCAGAGAAATCCCAGGATGTATTTCTGCTCTTACCCTCTTTTCTAGCACCAAACAGACAGGACAGTGGCTATATGCCATCTTCACGTGCTTCACCAGCTCCTTGCATCTTTGGTCAGGGGAAAGTGATGATGGACAGTCCCTCCATCTCACTCATCTTCTCATCCTAGGGATAGACTCTTATGGTTTGTCCATACTGCAGCACCTTCAGCTCACACAGACTGGGGGTACCACCTCCCCTCTCCCCCCACCCCTTGCTCACACTGACCCTTTGCTGGGCTGATTCAGGTCCCTCTGAGACACAAACTCTTTTTTTACTCCACATGTGATTTTCTGCCTTCTTAGTGAGTTGATTCAACGTGTGCCAAAGCTGGCCCAAGGGAGAGGAAGGGAAAGCACAGCTGGAAGCAGAAAGAAGAAGGGAAAGATTTTTCTCTCACCACGACAAGCTGTTCAATTGGCTTTTGCCATAACAGAACTTCTGCCTTCAGGCACAGCTCCACCCAACCTGAAGATCTTTGGTGCATCTCCAGTGCACTCGCTCAGCCTCCTGGTCCTTCTCCATTTTTGCAGTGGCTCTGGCCTTTTTTGTGACCTTCACTGAGCTAAATCAACTGACAAATAACTGCCAGTTATTTGGTTTACAAAGGGGTCTGACAACTACAAGAGATGGTACAAAATAAAGAAGCAGGACCATGTGGTTGGCTGGAAATAAAAGGAGAGAAGGAGGAGGAGGAGAAAACAAGATCCTCCCATATAGCAGCCGTGAATTGTTAAATTGCTCATACATAAGTTCATGTCCATCCATCTTTTGAATATTTTCCCCTTTACAAGGGCCAGAATCATAGCAGGCAGCCCCCAAATCGATCGCCATTCACAAAGCAACTCCAATCTTCACACAAAACTGCATCAGATATTCCAGGCTTGAAAATTTCTCACACAACCTGGAGAAGAGAGGTCACACATATTTCCTCTAGGCACAAGGCTGGTTTGAGGACCATTTAACACGTGTTTGGTCAGAATGAGGGAAGCTGTCCCATAAAAGAGGTGAGATGCACCAGGGAAGGGCTGGTGCGTCACAAATGGATGTTAAATCACAGCAGCATTGCCAACCTTAATACTCTTGAACTGCTACACTTGCAAGAACCTAAACCATGGATGGCTCTGGCAAGAAAAGAAAAAAAACATTTCCTTGCATAATATTTACTGCACAGAGATTCCAAGGGACAAAGCACCAGAAGTAGGTTAATAAATATGTTGCAGACTTAACATGTAAAGTCACCTGTTTGGTGCATCTGTTAGATGAGCAGGTGGTCTTGGTGCAGTTCCCACATGATAAGGTGCTTACAGTGTTTTCCAATACTCCATGCCCATGGTGGACTGAAGAAGTAATTGGTTTAAAGTACCACCAGAAGGAACATCATCTTTAGGAAGAGTTTTTGTAACAGTAGATACAGAAGCACTGGAAATTATTCCCTGGTGAGATTTCAGAACCTCAGTGATGCATCTGAGGTTAGGAACAGGTCTGGCAATACCCATCAGGGATGTGATGGGTGAAGCTGATCTTGAGCAAGGAGATTGTCTTGAGTTCTCTTCCACTCTTAAATGGTGTTGGGCATTACCTAGAACTTATCTCAGCTGTTGAACTTGACTCACCTCTTCCACCCCACTCCACAAAACAGAAGTGGTTATGAATTATAGCCAGATTAGAAGGATCAGTAAGGCGTGTAAGAATACAGGAGCAACTAACAGATTTTAAACTCCGTTGGGTTGTGACTTATATGAACAACTTTCAAGCAGCTGTGACCTTCAGCACAACACAGAAAAATGAGTCTGTTCTGCTGCATTTCTTTGACAATACAATATAACTGCAAAGGATGAAGGAACAAGTTCCCAAAGATCTCACAGAGCTTTCCAAAAGCCTTTTGGTAATTGCTGTGAGATGCCTCACAGGCACCCTCCTCTTGCCCTTGGCTGTCCATGGAAGATGCTAAAGACAATCAAATTACAATTGAAGATGCCAGGATTCAAATTAGAGCACCCAGATAGACCAGCCAGGTGCTTGGTGAAGGCCCTATGTTCAGAAGCCATATTCAGCAATCCACAAGAAGCCCAGCACAATTAACACGCTGTTGTAACCCAGAATGAGGAGTCAGACAGGGGCAGAAAACCTGATATAATACAACTTGAGTTACGGCTCTGTCACAGGTGCTGTTTGTGGCCTTCCTAAACACCTAATATGGGAGCCATTTAAAGTCAGTGGGAGGTTTCCATTTACTACAGCAGATCTTATATCAGACAAGTTATCTATATAGCATTTACATATGAGTATCTTTCAGTCCTCAAAGTCTAATGAACTAGATACCTGGTCAAAATTGTACAGGTGCTGAAATTATTTTCTAGTATGAGGTCTAGGCATAGTTGAGGGGAGAGGGTGCTTAGAGAAGGAATTTTAAATCATAGAATCATAGAACAGTTTGGGTTGGAAGGAACCTTCAAAGCCCATCCAGTGCCCCCCCTGCCATGAGCAGGGACATCTGCACCAGATCAGGTTGCTCAGAGCCCCGTCCAGCCTGGCCTGGGATGTCTCCAGGGATGGGGCATCCACCGCCTCTCTGGGCAACCTGGGCCAGGGTTTCACCACCCTCAGGGTAAAAATTTTCTTCCTCATGTCCAGCCTGAATCTCCCCTCCTTTAGTTTAAAACCATCATCCCTTGTCCTATCACAACAGGCCCTGCTAAAAAGTCTGCCCCCATCTTTCTTATAGGCCCCTTTCAAGTACTGAAATTATTTTTAAAAGTATGAAAGTGATCCTTCTATTGCCAGGGAAACTTCATGATTTTTCATACTCCATTGGTCTGAAGGCCAGTTTCTATTTGCTCAGAAAGTGTTGCAGAAAGTTGACAGAGGCTTCAAGAAATTATACTGAAATGGGTGGCATAGTTGTCACTGGGCTTGTCTTTTGTTTGGTTAAAGAGATTAGAACTCAGGCAGTGGAAAGCTTTTGATGGCAAAGAGACACTTTTCTTCAGAATTCTACGCACAAAAGACCTCTCAGTATTTAATGTCTGCTCCATTAAATATACCCACCACAATACAAGAGATTAAATCCTTGGACACAGCAGATAAAATATATTTCGATTGTATTTAAGTTATGGTGCAGTTATTGCATACTCACAGCTGTATAATAAAGAAAACAAGTGAGAATATAAATAGTTTCTTCCAGTCAGCCTACAAATGCTGACAAAAGAAACAAGAACCTGTGTCTCATCGTGTTTGGACAGCATGGCAAAGATGGGGGGGCGCAGCCAAAGCAGCTGCAAATAACTAAGCCTGTTTCAAATTCAGAACAAATCATCTTCTTGCTGTAATTCCTGACAAATAATTTTCTTGTCCAACAATTTTTAGGCTGATCCCGTCGGACTGCTGGGATAATCATCCTGACACTGCAGATAACAGGATTGTGATCATAAATCTTAAGATTCGAGTACATTCACCATGGTTGAGTGACCACCAGCATTTTAAAAGAATGAGAATATTTTTCCCCTGAAAAGAAGACAGCGCGAAGGGCACATATGCAGAAAGTGAAGCCTCTGAATTATAGAACAACGCATCATTTTTGCTTTCAATTTGCCACGCGCTCCTTATCATTTCACCCACATTCTGCCCACTAATCAAGGGAAAAAGGCTTGGCTGGTGTAACTGGTTCTGGATAGATCTATTTGCAGTTGTAGCTATTGCAGCAATAGCAAAAACGCCTTTTTTATAGAAGAATCTAGTCCCAGAATATAAGTGACTTATTCTGAGAACAATTATTTTTATCTAGAGAGTGAAAGAAACTTTTACTCCAGACTAGTCTTGTGTGGAGCTATTCTAGTCATGTGCGTGTAAATGATGAAAGGAAACACGCCTGTTCTTGTGGTTTGGCCCCACTTGGTACAATTCTGATTTTTCCCCATGGAAAAGGAGAAATAAGTATTTAAGCAATATTCATGTAATGGAACTAAGGAGCCGTTGTTTTCTTTAGTCACAGTGAGTTTTGCCTTTTGAAGCTGATTTGTCTTCCTCAAGCAAAATGAGAAAAAGTACAAAATAGCCCCGAGTTGTTTATCAATATAGAACACTCAGCTGATAAGATGCGCTAATCCACAGCCAGAACCTGATAATGGCCCAGCTGACTCATCCATAAGCCACCACCTTACTCCATGAGTTTTATATGTGAATGCACTCAAATCCTTGACACTACCTGCAATTTGAGCCAATTCGACGGTTAACCACAGTCCTATATATCCAGGGTGATAAAAGAAAATTATGATCTTCCAAAACGTGAGGAATTTGACATTAATAAAAGCATGCTGCTCCCTGCTAGCCAATACACTAACGAAGCAGACATGGCACATTATATCACTTGCAAACCACCAGCAGCATAGGGCAAGCACATTAACTGAGATCCTGCTGTGCAAAGGAGAAGGGGCTGTAAGCCTGGGTTTGCTTTCTTCCCCAAGGACTTGTCCAGCGACCAGCATCTTCTCCTTAAAAAGCTGTCCCGCATTGCACAGAATTCTGTTTTACTAGAAATACCTGGTAGGTCTTGTAATTTCTGTTGTAATGTTGCAAAGTGCTCTCACCTTCTGCACTCTGCATTCTCACATCGCTGATTGTTGTTCTCGGGCCACACAAGATATCCTCTTTAAAAGAACACGAAACAGCAACGGAGCTAAAAACCAGAAGAGGTGGAAGTAAATGACTCCACAAAAAATATAACAAGGATGGATGCTGCACTGCAATCTCAGGTCCAACAAGGGGTCTCCTTTGTTTCCTTTGACCCCGTGCCGCAGGCAGCCTGGTAGAGCAAACAGACCTCTACGAACAAAGCACTGCTGCTTCATAGGATGCCCAGGCTTTTCTGGAAAAAAGTTGGTTAAGTTGATGGGTTAACACTTTTGTTCAGATTGCAATGAAAGGGACTTGGAGTACAGCAAAAGCTTCTTGCCTTCTTTTGTTGCAATTGCAAAGCTCACGCGAAGGGACCCTTATGCTCTTGCTGTGTGGTTTATATATTCCGTGTGCATGGGATTGAGTGCTCAGGGATGTGAGAAGGGTGGGGGACAGGGGAAGAGTCCAAACAAACCATTTAAATGTAATTCCTTTGGTGGTGCAGCTGTGAGAGCGCAACTATCTGAGACTGTTTTGCTATGATATTTCAGAGACTGCGCAGTTTTACTGTCCTTTAATAAAGATGGACCCAATTTTAAATCACTATATCTTTGAAATTGGGTCCACCTCTTGGAAACACCCCGTACTTCAGAAGCAGCATAGAAATCATGTTTCCATGGCCAGCCCCTCCTCAAGTCATCTCTCCTGTCTGCAGAACTGACCTCTGTTCTGCACTCATACATGACACCAACCGATGCTTCATTTTCCCCCTTTCTTGTGACCCCATCTGCTCCCCACCTTCTCTCCCAAACTTTGCATACAAGAGGTATTTCAAACCAGCACGATGGCGCAAAGGAAAAAGGAAGAATGAGCCCTATCAGCTTTGTTAGAAAACTGCACAGTAGCCCCCAAATGAGAAAAATTAAGTCAGGGAGTCGGGCAACCTGCGTCCTGGTTCATTCCTAATTCCTTTACGTGTCTGTATGACCCTTTACGTCGTGCCTGTGTGCACCAGCTGATCCTGGTCTCCGCACTGCAAGGAGCACACGGCAGAGAAGCCGCAGCTACAGGTGATCCAGCAGCGTCAGGAATGGTGGTGACACAGCTGGAAAACGCAGCTGTACTGCTTTTGATCTGAGCAATTCTGTGCACAGTGCAGTGCTGAACAACTCGTACAAGAGCCCAGATCATCGCTAGCTGCACCGTGCATGCACCACGTGTTTGCACAGAGTAGGCAGAATCATAGAATAGTTTGGGTTGGAAGGGACCTTCAAAGCTCATCCAGTGCCCCCCCTGCCATGAGCAGGGACATCTGCACCAGCTCAGGTTGCTCAGAGCCCCGTCCAGCCTGGCCTGGGATGTCTCCAGGGATGGGGCATCCACCACCTCTCTGGCCAACCTGGGACAGGGTCTCACCACCCTCAGTGTCAAAAATTTCTTCCTCATGTCCAGCCTGAATCTCCCCTCCCTTAGTTTAAAACCATCACCCCTTGTCCTGTATTGCCCTACCTGCCTATCAAATAGGAACGATGGCAATAAGTTCAGGGGCTGTTTTCAGGACAAAACGCACTGCAAGGCAGTGCTCTGTGCTTCAGTGTTCACTTCTGCGAACCTGCAACCCCCCACTGACAAACTGTTCAACCCTTTCCCTCTAACGCTGGTTAAATCAATAGTTAAGGTGACAAATGCGAAGGTGCTACAAGGCCAGGCTGGTGCCGGAGGGCTGCATTTTCTCAGATAAAGGACCACAGGCAAGGAATCCGCTACCTGCAGTGTGGCACTGCTTGATTGCAATGGAAAGGGGAAGGCAGGGAGGTTTTTGCGTTCTCTTTTCCGTTTTACCCTCTGTATTCAATAACACACATGAAGGTTTTTCAAGCTGATGTGCAGAAGTCACTCTTCTAGAATAAATACAACAGTAGAGCCTTTCCTGATAGGGCTGAACCATTCAGAAACGTAGTGGAGAAACGACAAGCCTGCGCAAAAGTGTCTCCTCAACTGCTAACGCCTCTAATGAGCAGCGGTGTGACACGCCTGATGTGATTACTGAGTAAAATTTAAACACTCTCCCTCCCAAACCTCGCACCTGGCTCCCCGGCCGAGCTCCCTGGTGCCTCTGCGCAACTCGATATTTGCATCATCACTATCAGGTTTGGGAAAACAAGAAACTTCTGTCGCACTCAGAACTGCGTCCAACAGCATCTAGAAAGGGGGAGGCGTGAGGAGGGAAAGTGTTACCCAGGAGCTTCGGGATTTTCTCCGATAGACTTGGTTCATTTTCTCTGAAGCTTCTGTGTTTTCTTTTTATTTTTTTTTTCCCTCTTTCGCCCCACTTCTCTCAATGGTCTGGTGCCCTCCGAGAGCCCAGGAGCAGACACCAGCTGGCCCCAGCAAAGGCCACATCCCCCACTGCCTGCCTTGTTCTCCCCAGCTCGGCGAGATGGATCCCTTAATTGCATGCATGTCTTTCAGGCTATTCTCCATGCATGAGCTGTTGGCAAAACCTTGCTGGAAACACTGGAATTTCACATTTTTCATGGAGATTGTCCATATCAAATGGGCAGTTTTACATTTTCCATGAAATTCCTAATGACTTAAAAAATAAAATAAAATACAGCCCCAGTGTTTGGAAGGACTTGCTCAGCTTGCCTGCAGGCACCACTTGAGTAAATGCATGTGTGTGAATTTACTTAGCATATCATTTCAGGGCTAGGATGGGGAATTTTTTTGCTGCTGTTGTTGCAGATGACAGGAGAGAAGCATGCATTCATCCGTTCATTCATAAACTCAACTTGTGGCACTGCACGCTGGGGAAGGGATCTTTCGCATCATTTTTAAAACAGAGAGAGTGCAAAGCCCTGTCAACTGACAATATCCATCCAAGCTGTCATTGCCAATCACTTGAATGGACTGCAGCAGAGAGTATTTTCCACAATGAGATACCAATGGGGGTGACCATTAGGTCAGGAATCTTATTTTCTCAGCTCACCAACCCCTGCAAATAAATTCTCACCAAAAGGAGAGAAAAGCCTCATTGATTTGACAAGCGATCAGACACTGCAGTTGTCATTTTCCCAGCAGTTGCTGGCATATTTTTGCCTGGTGTGCGAGATATGAATTTCCTGACTTAACCTATCAAGCTCTTAAAGGGATCATCTCTTTTTCATCTGCATCCTGGTGAAAAGTAGAACTCAGAGCAATGAGGGTCTGAAAGCAAAATACTCTTCTCAGCTTTAATATATTATTAGTTGATTCACAACGAAGTTTGCACAGGGGGGTCTGCTGTGTTGTTAATAGTCAGACATACTTGTTTGACCCACAAGAATCTGTTTTTTCCCCTATCAATACCCATTTTAATTTGCAACACATCTTTACTAAGTTCGTTTTGTTTTCCTTTCTGAATGCCTGAAAAGCAAACCAAGAGAGGTGATGAAAGCAAGACAACCGGCATTCTTTGATGAAAGAAATCACGTGTTCTGGTCATGTTTTTAGACACGTACATCACGTTTTCACAACCTTTCTAAAATACCACACTAATGCAAAAACAAACAAACAAAAATCTTTATGCTGAATTCCAGCAAAGGGCTTAAATTCTACTTGTGGGTCTGTGGTCCTGGAAGACAAAGTCTGTCTTACTCCATGCTACCCAAATCCACTTCACCTCTGAGAATTACAGCTTGAAAATTCATTGCTTAGGAGTTTAGAAATTACGAGCAAATTGCTGATGGGACCTTATGACTTGCGTATTTACCCATTACAAGACGTAAATTCTTGTTGTTATGTGAAACATGATGATGAACAACTATCACCATCTATCATCATCTCCCAGTCTCCAAAACTTAGTACAAATCCATATATACTGGTAATACTGCAAAGCAGTTTGTTTGGTGGGTTTTTTTTGAAATAGCATTGTCCTAGAAATTCTAGCAGGATACTGAGGCATGATTCTGCTTCCAGATAAGCCTGGCTTAAAATTTCTTCTTTTTCTCGTTTCAGGTAAGTGCTCAGAGGCTGGGGACCACCACAATGTCATTATATTCCTTATACATCTATTAATTCTAGCTTTGCCGTGCCCTTGCCAACAACTTGCAGCTACCCCAGACTTTCGATTGCTTTTCTAGCTTGCTTTCTTTCCTCTGTGCACTGTATGTGATAAATTTACCAACATTCTCTTTTCACCTGCTGCTAATTCTCTGCTTTGCTTTCACATCCAACCCTCCAACTACAACGTACAATTTTAATTCAGACGGCAATGCTTTTAGAGTATGGGCAATTTAGTAGGTAGAAGAGAGAAACGCATTCTAACAAATGGCAAAGAATATGGATTCAGCGTTCAGGTATATTCTGAAAATAGTTAAGCGTGGATAAAATAATGAAATTAATTTTCCCTGGGAAATCTCAAACCCTCAGGAATAAAAATACTTTTCTCTGTTCTTGGCAAAAGAAAAAGTGTCTTCATCAAGCAATTTAAATGAGCATTTTCAGATGCTTCCGCTGTATAGCACCGAGGATTTTAAATGCAAGCAGGCTAGTACTATCTGTCAGGAGGACTTTTTTCCCCCCCCCAAGGTCTATTTTTTTCTGTCTGCTGTTAAGTTACTATTATCTTCCATTCGCTGTAATAACGGGCTTAAGATCAAGTGAAACTGGAAATGGAAAGAACAGTGAAAGATGACAGACTTGAAGGGATTTTATTGGGACTATGGGTTGCTCCTAAGGTCAGAATCAGTGAGTATAATTAGATTCCTGGGATTTACAACAGATGTAAAGCAACTCCAAGCTCTCTTTTGTGCGCCTGTAATTAAACACGCACTTTTACTGCCCTCTGCAGTGCTGCAAAGTTACTTTGATTCCGGCACATGGAAGCTGATGGAAAGAGCAGGAGCGAATCTTCCTGTATTGTACTCGTAATTCTGAAAACAAAGCATTTTTCAGAAGAAACGGAATAGCCCCCTTCTAAAGAATCGCAAAGAGGAACGTTATTTTTAACCACGATTAGAGCCATTTCAGTACCTCCCAGGAACTTTCTCAGCAGAAACTTGAATCGATCGAAAGCTCCCAGCATGGCCAGCTGAACCCCAGCTTAACGCACAAAGTCAGTTCCAACTTTCCACTGAAAACTCAGTTATTTCCCAAGTGTATGAATCAGGACTTTTTTGGGGGGATAAATTAATTTTCTCCTGTGCTTAAACACAACCCAAGGGAGGTCACTGGTGAGCTCACAAATGAACAGCACTGGTAATCCAAAAATACAGGAGGGGGCCAGAAGTGACAGATGCTGGATCTTGATTCCTTGCATGGTTTGTATTTAGGTACCACCTAGATGCCACAAAATGAAATACTACATGTACAGAATAAATTCTGCTCAGCAATACCGCTTTCTCTCCTAACCATTTTAAGTCTATACACTACATCATAACTACCTTGTTTTCTTTGAAAATAAAATGGATTTTTGATGCTTCCCAAAGTAACTTCAATCTCTTAACTATTTATATTTCACTAAAATTATCCCTGTTTGTCAGGAAGCACTCAAAAAGGAATTCTTAACCAATTATTAGTCAATCTTCTCACATTTTGAAAAACCATGAAGAAGAAGAAAACGCAGAAGAGTAAGAAATTCCAGTAAGTTCAAAATTCTTTCAAAAGGGCTCTTTTACCAGTCCAGTTTTTATAAAGAAATGCTTGATCCCCCAGGACACCTCCACAAAAATCCATACTCACGCATACGTAGTTGCTCACTGTGTCTTGCCCCTCTCTCAGGGGTTTTATCTGCATTACCAACATAAAGCAGATAATCCTGAACATAATTTAATAAATATATGCACAAACAAAATATTGTTTGAATGGTATTTTTGACTTTGAAGTGAATTCATGGAACAATGATGGTTTTAGCTTGGCTTCCTTAAAGAGGCTTAAATCATTGTACTGTCTTTTCCAAAACATCTTTCCTGCTCCCTCTAATTTCGTTCATTTGCATTTTTTAAAGGAATTTAGCCTAATGAGTCTGAAGTTTGACAGCAGTAGTTGCCAATCCTCCATTTGAAGCAAACTCCATTGTGTGCAACTATACACAACTGAACACATGGATGTTATTTTTCCATAAGATTATTCTATTACCAGACCCAGAATCATTTTGGTTGGAAGAGACCCTCAAGATCACCGAGTCCAACTGTTTAGAGACTGTGAGCAAAATGCTGATGGGACCTTACAACTTGCGTATTTACCCATTACAAGACCTAAATTCTTGTTGTTACGTGAAACATGATGATGAACAGCTATCACCATCTATCATCATCTCCCAGTCTCCAAAACTTGGTACAAATCCATATATACTGGTAATACTGCAAAGCAGTTTGTTTGGTGGTTTTTTTTTTGAAATGGCATTGACTAAAATAACTTGGACAATACGTGTGGCTTCTAGGAACTACCATAATGGTAATATCTTAGTACCAGTATTACTAGTATTAACCTAAAAGGATGAGGTTATGCCACATTTAACCACAAGAGGGCTTTATTCTATTGCAAAAATGTTGCTTTCTAATCCAGCATTCAGTACCTTTGAAAAAACATCCAAACTCAGACATGAGCACTCTGTTTAAACACAGTCCATAAAAACTAAGTTCTCTACGTAGTTGAAGCAAAGGGGAATAACTTGTAGGATTAAAGACACTACTATGGATGCCTGTATGTTCCGTTATAACAGTTTCAGCTGGTCTCAGTTGTTTGCCTAATATCTTTTTACACTGCACAGGTATTACGGTTCTTCACGATGTTTTCCCCACATTCCCCCATACCTGAATCTTTTGGTCAGAGAAAGACTCCTACATTTCCTCCCCCAATACAGATTCCAAAGAACACAAGTCACAAAGCCATAAGGACTATCACAGAGAACCTGAATTACTCAAAAAGATTATGGGGTTTTGTTGCGGTGGACTTTTTGTTGGTTGGGTTTTTTTGAGGGGGGTTGTTTGTTTGAATAGTATTGGTTTATGTATTGTCTTCGCACTAAGAACTAGTTTTAACAGTCTCAGATACCATACCTAGATGCTTTCTAGAATGAATATTTTTTGTGACATTATGGAAAAACCTTATTAAAAATTGATTTTTTAGAGACACGGACATTTTTCAGACTAGTAAAATCCTTCTACAATAGGCTCTGAAAAGTATGCATCTCCTTCAGCTATTTCAGTGGATATTTACTGGGTTCAATATTCTTACTAAGAAACCAAGTGTAAGTAACCTTACCCTTTGGAAGCCTCTAAACAATATGAAAACTCCACTGATCCAGTCTGTCTCGCTAGCTACAGCGGTGCAGGAAAACATCTTAAAACAAAAAAAAGAAAGTCTTTCTACCAGTTGTTCTGATATTCAGGTACAGATGAACCCATCACCACCCTCTCTCCCCCTTAAAAAAATCTCTTCTAATTGTTTCTCTTCTGGCACAGGGACTCCAATACTACCTCACTCTGGTACTCCACATAAAGGATTAAAGTTACTTACTGACTCCAGGATTATTTAAGGTGGTATTTTATGATCAGTGTTACTCAGGAGATCAGATTAGATCTGTTAATACCTCAGGACTTCATTTAAGCTATCCTCAACAGCCTGTGAGTATCCTTCAAAAGTTCTGCCGCTTCATTTGTGCAAAGTTCAGATACAGCCTGAGGTTACGCACAACACAAGTAGAAGGCAAGTCACTGATCGCCTAATTCACTGCGCAGCCATTGCGGTGTAACACCAGCAAACCAGACAGCTTGAGTACTGCTACTCACTGTAGCGTGTGAGCAGCACAAGCACCTGGTGCACCTGAGAATGTGCAAACTGTGACATATCTAAGTGTCAGCTACTAACCTGTGCTTCAGGGTTATGAAGACAGAGCCAATTTGACACAAAATACTAGTTTTCAGGCTTGCAATATGTAATTTTCTAAAATCTTGCCTTACTCATTTCACCCTGTATAGAAACACATCATTTAACATTAATATTTTATTCTAGGCTGATGTTCAGTTTTGTGAACTATTTCTAGCTTATTTAAGACATGAATGGTTTTGTTCTTGGCTTCGTGTTACTTATTACCAACCTTTAAAACATTCAGAAGTAACAAATTATTCTGAAAAAAAGCTCTCATCAAAACAGTTTAGTACCATCAGTTACTAATGGTGAAGCGGCACATAGAACTGCATTAAGCTTTAAGTGGCTGACTCGAATTAGATGCATTAATAATTAAAAAAAAAAAAATCTAACAGTAAGTAGCCGTGACTTGAAATAGTGTTCCCAAGGACCTTTATATTTGTCTATCAGGCCTATTATCAAAGTTAAAACTTGGGACACTCAGAACAGTTACTGCACTACCTGGGAAGTCTAGTTTAAACCCCTCTTAGCCATTACATAGAAGCCTTAAGTAAAGGCATCAAATTATTCTAATTACACATGGAAGAGCTTGCCTTGACCTTATGACCATTTTTATTCAAGGGGATATAGGAAAAAGGTTCCAAAGCAAATTGCAGCTCAAGCTACAATTAGGTATTACACAACAACAACACTTAAGAACAGCCAGGGACAGTGTGGCCAGAAAATGTGCCATGAGAAAAGCAATGTAGGGAGGAAAGAGGGCTTACTCCAGGTAGTAAGCAAGATAAACAATCACTTTGCTGCCTGCTCTGTAAAAATACATGATAGGAAGGCTCTTAACACCAGAGTGTAGCTCCAACCTCATTCTCAACGCCACTGCCTCTCCTTGGAAGGTTCCCCATCAGATCAAACTACCAGGTTTCAAGAGTGCCTGACAAATTAAATAGCTAGTAATCACGCTTACAGCTGGGATACTCACTGGAGTTGAAAAGTTTAAGCATCTCCATTGAGCCTGACAGCGTTGCAACACTCAGAAATTCCATTTTAGAGATACGGCCAGGTGAGGCAACTGTAACAAAAGGTCCTGCATAGTAAACCAGACTCAAGCGTCCACCCAGCTCTAATGGCTCCCACAGAGGCTGCCAAAGGTCAACAACGGGCTTACCCAATATAACTAACTCTTAAACTCACCCCAGCGGCCTGCACACAAGTAACTGGTTTTTAAGGTCTCTCTCAAAGTCAGAGGACGATGCTAACACACACGCCTCCGTGCCTAGCGGCAGAATCAGTCTCAGAAACATGGCTTTGAGTATTTTCCCTGCATTTTGTTATCCACAGAACATCACTAGTAGGCAAGGAAATTGAAGAGTCATAGGCAAATGAAATTCCATTTATTTTCCAGCAACATCCCATACAAAAGTAATGGAAACATCAACAACTTTCAGCAGAAAATATGTACACAGTGTTACCATTTACAACAGTTTCACGTTTTAAATCAGCAAATTAAAAAGAATCAAGCACTTTACCTACACATCGTTTTCTTGACTGTACTAATAAATGACTCATGTCTATTTACAGATTTCAAATCCAGGCTACTGCTTCTTAAAGCATTATTGCCTGGGCTTTACCATACTGAGCTCCAGTTTTGAGAGTATATGATTTCCAATTGCTTCAGAGACAGTTTTGCAAATAAAAAAGAATCTGCCTTTTTTTTTTTTTAATAAAGGTAAAGCAGTTTGATCTTATGGTAAATAACTGCAGTAGATGAGTTTACACGTACTATTCAGCAGTGTGGTTCAGCCACCACCTGTATTACTCAAAGTCAGATCCTTGTAGTGAAGGTCAGATGGAAAAGGTAACATATAGATGCTCAAAAATATCCCCCTGCTTCACTCTTGATCTGCAGGGGGGTACAACTGAAATTATGGACACAATGGAGGTGGGAGGGGGATAAAAAAATAAAAATCCATAAAATCTTGCTGAACTATTTGTAATTACTTGAGGATAGCACTGCCTTTGCATATTTTTTCTATTGAAAGTTTTAATACAAAAATCTGCTATACATAAATTAAAAGTTAAAAAGAAGTCACACGACTTAATTGTATTTTTACACAAGTTTGGTCCAGAGGATATGTAGACCAACCACAACTTTGAGAACACTCTTCAACTTTACTTAAGCTTTCCTAGTATTAACAGTTTATGAATCAAGCTAACCTCTCAAATTTAAAAGAAACTTCATCTGAAACTAAAACTGTTTGCACGAGACTATTTAACTCACTGTATCAAAATCTTTAAGTGGTTCACTCAAACACACTTCCAAGTCAAATTCACCTTCTGCTCCATAGTCAACATGTCTAACTTTGGTGGGAGTGCCGGAACAGGTATCCTGGAATACAAAGTCAGTCAATAATTAGTTAATTAGTTAAATTAGTTATGCAATAATTCATTTCACTTCTGAAATTCGTTTAGACCACCTTGTAGCAGAGGCTTACAAACACTTTGGAGACCATACAAAAACACAAGGTTAGTCTTAAGATTGAAGAGATTTAAATAAAGGCTTCTGCCCATTCAACCACATTCTAAGATTCCTTGCAAATGTTTTAAGGATCTATACACACATGCATCCAAACATTATACAGATTCAATATTCAGAGAAAGAAATCCAGTAAGAAAAATATTACTAGATCTTTACTGAAGGTTACTGCTCAGCTGTACTAAGTGCTTTCTGGATATAAAAAGAGCCTACTTCAAAAAGTCTGAGTGCGCCAAGAAAATTACATCCTATTTTAACATTAGATATCGCAATCTAAAGTAGTATTTCCGCTGTACATCACAGTTCAGAACTGACACGCTTTGAACGTAAATTTTCTTTTGCAGGCTATGAAAAAATGAGATAAGTGATCATCTCAAATCACAGCTAAGTTCTAACTCTCTAAAATCAGGCTACAGACATATTTGCTATAGCTGGGAAAACATCCGAATCTAAAAATTGCTCGGCTTTATAAACAGTCCCTAAACAACACAAATTATGGAATTTCTCATATATTCTACTCTGGGTATAATCCTAAGTAATGGACCAATTATTAACAAGCATTTATGCAAATGACAGATAAGCTTACATCATTATCTTGAGAGCTCGTTTGAGATTCAGTAGAATTGCTTCTGACAGATTCTGTCTCCATCTCACCAAGGTCAACAGGAACACTGTAGAAATAATTTAAAAGAATACCACTTAAATTCAATTTTTTAGTAGTAAGATGCACTTTGTAGGTGCAGTTCTGAAAACGATGGCCAAACAAGAGCAAAGCTACCGACAGATTATAGGGCCAGTGGTGGCAAACTGCAGAGACCAAACAGAACAGCAGGTCAACTTTAAAACAGCCAAAATGGCCAAGGTCTAAATTAAAGTCTTGAGACTGAATATTGCAACTTGTGAAAGACACAAATACCCAAAACGCAGACAATTCCTCAATACAGAAGAGGACAAATGTTATGGAAGAGCAAGGGTTTTTTTTTTCCAGACAAGGTTTTCATCAATTTGTTTTGCAACACAAGGTTTAACAGGCACTATACACAAAACTAGAGCTCAGCATCTGAAGATAAACTAGTATTTCAACAGCAACATGTAAAACAGGCTTCAGGCTGACATATAACTCCTTTCAGATCAACTACAAGTAAAAGGAAGGTAAATTAAGCCTTTGCTTTTAGATGTCATTGATCCATGTTGGTTTTAAAATCATCATCACTGTTAAGGAAAAACAGTAGTTTATTACCACAAAACTGTTTCCTGAGGAAACAGTTAAATCTGTCTCTATTCTGTAGTAACACAGTTTTATTTTGGATGTTCTGTGATCGGTTTTATTGCTTTCTACAGAGGAAAGTAACTACTTGCATTATTCTACATCTTCTAGAGCAGAACACCACAGCAGCTTGGACTGTGAACACTTGTGGCCATGATTTTAATTTAATGGTACCTTGAAATGATTTTACAAGTACTTCTTTCCTCCTCTCTTAAACTAGCGAGGAGGCTATGAAGCAGGTTCTTATACATTGTTTTGGTCCAAGCTCAATATTCATGAGAATTCCCCAGGACAGCCTCTACCACAGATTAATCTGCAGACTGCTCTGAAATAATCAGTTTGCCTCAATGGTCTGATATTTTCTTTCACAGATCACTGCAGAATGAGCTCTGATTTTACCCAGTAGACATGTGTTAAAGACACGAGGGATATATATGTATGCCCTAGCAAGGACACTGAGTAAATCTGTGTCCAGATAGCTATTGCATATTTTGTCGGAGAAAGAACTGAATAGCACTAATTGTGGACAAATAACTAATGAAAACATTCAGCAATCACTGACTTGTCTCAAGAGGGCTATGCTGTTTTGATTTTTTGTTTGTTTGGGGTTTGTGTGTTTTTACCACGAGATTTTAAATATTAATTTCTATAAAGGTATCTCGAATAATCAATACATACATTTCTTGCAGATCACAGCCTTCTTCAGTAGGTGGATCCCAGGAATGCAACGCAACCTTCCATAGTTTAATTTGCTGGTCCCAGGACCTACGGCTGTACTTCTTAAATTTATTTGGAGTTCTGGGATGAACTCCTGGTATACGATGGCATCTATTCAGATATTAGACATGAAAACCACATTAATAATTTTCACACAGACATATCATATAGCTTTGTTAAGACTGATTTGTGTTAAAACTGATTGCCTGCTACACAGAATTTACTGGGTTGTAATGAGCCTAAGTGATCATATTATTTATGAAAAAAGACTGCTGCACAATTCCAGCTCTCAGGTAAAAAGCTGTGAAAAGCTGTCATTTCCATATGAACATTTTAGTTTTTCTGTCTTCAAGTTAAACGAGAAAAAAAAAGTATTATCCTAGGTCTGAAAACTTAAGCATGAAATTTCTGCATATAACATATTCAAAATGTAAGAGCAACTGTAGTCCTCTTTGTCTGTTTATTAATGAGAAAATGGACTGCAAAAAAGTTTCATTTCTTCTAGTTGATGAGCGTAAACGAAAGAACTTCTACTTTCATTTCTGCAATATAAGTTTGAAGGTATATTCCTCATGAAGCAACTAGTAAAAAAAAAAAAACCAACGCACATCTCATTTGATTGTGTCAATCTGTTAAAAAATGTCTTAGAAGGTTTAATTTGTAGATGCCTTCTATTTAAATGACTCAGATACCCAGTTTAGTATGTTAATATGCTTATAAACAACAGGTATGACTTAAAATCGAATATTTAGTTTTCCAGAAACAAAAGCAGCTCACCTAGGAACTTCTTTAATGTATCTATCATATGCAATTGTGTTTTTTCCATAGTTTATCTGTTTTTGTCTTCTCATCAAAACCACTTCATCCGTCTCAAGTTCTACTGTTACAGTGGACTCCTTTGAATCAGAACTAAAGAAAAAACGTAAATTTGAGAGTATTAGAAAACAAGCAACACTCAAACCCACACATAGAGGATTAAAAAGAAACAAGCTAAAACTTTTAAAATGAAAGCTCATTTGTGATGTTACTGAACTACAATGTTAGACCAGACTTAAATGAACTAGTTCAAACCAAGCATTTTCAGAAGCAACAATGGTATATGTGAAAACTCAGACCTATTGTCACAATTTTGCTCAGCTAAGCTAGAAACTTAACCTACCTTCCAGAGGAAGACTTCCTTTCTCTTGAAAATTCATTTATCAGAAGTTTTCTTCTATATCTGTAAGAATTCAAATCCATATTAAGAATATACACAGAGAATATGTAAGGCTGCACTGCCATAACTCACGGTTGATTTTATTTCTCAGGTAAGCAGCAGTCTTGAAGAAGTCAGCCTAGACATTGTAAACACCTTTCCACTATGGAACTGGTGTTATTTTTATTTATTTTTTTTAGGGGAAAACTGAAACTGAGGACTTTCATAAGTCTTTTCCTTAAAAATCTTTTTATAGTAATGATATGCAAAACCAGTAATTAGTGAAAGGAGATTCAAAGTAATCCAATTTAAGAGATTTAGGAAAGGATTCTTCTAAAAGGGAGATATTTAGTGACACACATCAACTCTCCTGAGAGTATGCTTTGTCATTCCTGCAGGATTTAAACCAAAGCTCACCTAAAAGCAGCAGAGAAGCAGCTATGGTTAAGCCATAGCCAGTGGGCAAGTTAGAAACAAGTTGACACAGATTCTACAAGACAACTACCATTTCCCCTCCTTTCCCCACTTCATCTTAAACACCCATGGGTACCTTGCAATTTCTTTGTTAACACTGGTCCTCATTTCATCTTCTTCCACTGCAGTTCCCCAATCTGAACACCGGGAAAGAGGTCCAGGGCCTTCTGGTGTTGTAAAACTGGAAAGTAAAAAACAAACAAGCAAACAGCCTCTACATTATTATTTTTTTTTTAAATTGCATTTCCCACCCCACTATCAGCATCTCCCCCATTCACAGATTGGTAGTTATTTAATATATTCATTAACAGCACTCACAATGGCTGTGAAAATATTTTGTTGTTCTATTAAAATGTCATCATTGTAAAATTAAGCATCAGTGAGAGTTCTACCTTGAGGTTGTGTGTTTGGGTGGTTTTGTTCACTTGTTTTCCTTAAAAAGTTTCTGTAGATACCTATAGAAACATACCACTGTAGCACGTAACCTAGCCTACACTTTCAATAACTTTAAGCTGGTGTCCTGCTTTACTCATTTACTCGCTTATTTTCATTACACTAAATGAGTTAAATATTTATTCTTCCATAATTGCAGACTTATTAGCTGTATCAGAGACAAAAGTTAGAACACAGAATTCAATTGTACAGCTTATTAAAATTACACAATAGCACAGGAGTTTCTCCGTGCGCAAATATATCTAGTAGAGAAGGCCAAGACCATAAGTTTTTAGCTAGTAAACAGAGATTTGCTGTGACTTTGCAAACTGGTATTTAACAACTTTGTTGTAGACCATTAGCATCCTGAACAGGTTCAGACTGTTGCAGAGGAATGAGCCTATATCCCTTCCATCCAACAACAGCTGCCTACATTCAGATTATTAAATATGGTTTCCAGTTTCTGTCTTCCTGATGATCAATTTTCCTAAGGTACAAACTCAAAACCGTATCCTACAGACCAGAGTTTTCCCAGTAGGTCTGGAAACACACCAGAGACTGACCAGGATTCTGCGCAGAGAAGTCCCTCGAAGTCAGGGAATTAGATCCATCTGTGCTAAAACCAGTTCCAACTCCCTCCCTGCTCCCAGCTCACAAACTGGCTTTGAAGTTTTTGTTAAATTCAAACTACAAGTTCTTTTTAGATGAAACCCAGTCACCAACTCAGAAGAACTAAAAATCCATAACTAGTGCGGGTCCCTCTGCAAATATCTGCCTGCTCTCCAATGATTTTTAGCATTTGCTTATAATGAAGATTAACTTTGCTGAAAACGCAGGCCATATGCAATGATTGCTCTCCCACAGCAGAGAATGGCACAATTCCAGAAGTACCCAGTTAGTCCCACCACCTGAGCTTTTTCCTCAGCACTGTGTTATACTTTTTTTTTTATACTTATTTGGTTCTGTATCTGTGCTGTGTATACAGAAAATTAGGGAGAAGTGGGAGGTTCCTTTTCTTGATTAATTTGCTCCGTGACAGTACTGGTACCAGATGTACAAACCCTGGCCGTCTTTCTTTAGACTCTCAACCCATGTGCCATTTCACACATGGTGAGAAGCTCTGGTGCTGTGCTAAGACTGCAAATGGTGCTCAAACTCTGCCACAGAGGCAGGAAAACAAAGCTGTAACATCCCCTCAGACTGAATCTGCTGTACGATGCAGCCTCCATCGCGATGCTCTTCCCCATTTTAAAATTTTATTTTGACAATGTTGAATTGGCATAAACAAAAAGCAGCTTTAGCACAGGAAGAGAACTACTTCAATCAGAACTGAACCCAAACTAAACCACAAAGAACAACTCAATACTGAAGACACATAAAAGCACTGCTTATTTAGTTGAAAAGGTCTGTAAAGTTTCATCTTTGTACTCCTATTCAAACAAGCTTCCTGAAATTAATTTCATTTACCCTGGATATCACAATTTGAGCCACTGACCAGTGTCTTCTCTGCTTATTATCGGCAAAGAAAAACGGGTAGTTACAGGGCAACACCCACGTAATTCTAGATTAGAAATCTAGATTCAACCAACAGGGCTGCAGGTCACAACTCCCATCTACTGATAAAAGGGATTATGGCATGAATTGTTCATATGTAGACAAGGCTATAAAATAAGATACTTTCCCTAAACTGAAGTTTACCCATGCTGGGAAGTGATAGGAACGGCAGCAAGCAGTAGTATAAACAGAGTGAATGAGCTCAGAAGCGGACCCCACCACACGTGTTGACATGTCTAAACAATTTTTCAAGACGGTCTGTATTGCCTTCAGTAATATGAAGGCAGGTGACTTTTAAGTCTTTAATTTTTAATTTGTTGTCTCATTTAATTGTACCACAACGGTACATACAGCCTATACCCACAAACATGACTGGCTTGTGCAGATATTCCTCTGTGACAAATGGCAAAAAAGAAGCATGAAATAGGACAGAAAACGATGAAGTATACAATTAAAGACATCTGAATGAAAAGTGTTTAGTCTTAAGAAGTGACTCCAAGATAAGAACACCGCACTAGAATCTTTTCCCACCTTTAAGACAAGCTATTTATGGCAAACAAATAATTTATAAATAGGCAGGGCTTGAAAAACTGAGTGCAACGGTCAACTGAAGAGCTCCTGATGAACAAGAGAGCAGAGAGCTGCTCCTACGGCAAGCATCGCGTACCTGTCCAGCCTGTTGTCGGAAGGTTTGCACTTGTTTTCATCAAAAACAGACGAATCGGGTTCATCGTGTTTCCTCCGCTTTCCGTCCGCGCCGCGTTTCCTCCCCTGGGCCCAGCGCGGCGGGGGCTGCGGGCTGGCAGACAAGACAGCGGGAGTTTTTATTTTATTAACCTCTTTGAAACGTCGCCCCGCGCAGACACGGCAGCTTATTTATTAATTTTAGTTCAAACAAACCGAGCTTAGCCACACAAGTAGGCGCGGGCCTTAGGGGTCCCTCAGAGAACGGCTCTTCCTCCTTCGCATCTGGAATATTGTGTCCAGTTCTGGGCCCCGCAGTTCCAGAAGGACAGGGAGCTGCTGGAGAGAGTCCAGCGCAGCCACGAAGATGCTGAAGGGAGTGGAGCATCTCCCGTGTGAGGAAAGGCTGAGGAGCTGGGGCTCTGGAGCTGGAGGAGACTGAGGGGCGACCTCATTAATGTTTATAAATGTGTAAAGGGTGAGTGTCAGGAGGATGGAGCCAGGCTCTTCTCGGTGACAACCAGTGATAGGACAAGGGCAGTGGGTGCGAACTGGAACACAGGAGGTTCCACTTAAATATGAGAAGAAACTTCTTCCTGGTGAGGGTGACAGAGCCTGGCCCAGGCTGCCCAGGAAGGTTGTGGAGTCTCCTCTGCAGACATTCCAACCCGCCTGGACGCCTTCCTGTGTAACCTCATCTGGGTGTTCCTGCTCCGGCGGGGGATTGGGCTGGATGAGCTTTCGAGGTCCCTTCCAACCCTTGACATTCTGTGATTCCCCCCTCACGAGACTCCGCGATCAACGGCCCCACAACCCGCCCCTCACCGCCCGCCCGCGCACACAACGTGCGGAACAGCAGACCCGGGTATTTACTCCCTTTTCCCAGCCCCGCTTCCCTGCCGGCGGCCCCGCTTTGGCCGGGGGACCCGCACCTCAGCGAAGGGCGAGCGGCTGCCCCGGCGGAGAACATGGCGGACCCCGAGCGGCGGCCGCGCAACGGCCGCGGTGGGGGGGGAACCGCGCAACGGCCGCGGTTCCCGTCACCCCCAGCCCGAGGGACGGGGAGCGAGGGCGGGCCAGCGCCGAACGCCGCACCGCCACCGGGGAGAAGAGGAGCTCTGAGTACCGGTGCTCTTCACCTCGGCCCTACCTGCTCTGCGTGCCGCCGTGCGGGCTCCTCTGGCGGAAGGACATGGCGCGGGGTGTCCTCGGGAGGGCTGGAGGGGAGCGGAGCGGACTGCGAGGCTGGACCGGGCAGGGAGGAGAGCGGCTCGCCTTCCCGCTCAGCCCTTTCGCAGCTCCCGCCGGCGCTGCCTGACCCCGCCCTGCGCCGGCACCTCCATGGGGACAGGTACGCGGGGGGGAGGGAAGAAGGAAACAAGCCCCGCGCTGCCAGCACATGTAGACCCGAGGACACTTACCACTCCCCCTCCGGCCGGTGCAATGGTTTAGGCCGGCCCCGCCCAGCCCCGCCCCAGGGCGTGTTGGCGGGAGAATCGAGCGCGGCGGCGCGCGGTTTTGGCGCGCGGCGGCTGTGGGGCGGGGAAGCGACGCGCTGCCCGTGCGAGCCAGCCAAAATTAACCAAAACAAAAGGCAATTATAGATTCCCGGGATTTAAAGATGACGGACTGCAGGCCTGAGCACGGCTCTTTAATCCATGAAAAGTATGTGATATTTTCACAGCCAGTTCAAACCCTGCAGCAGTGGTTTATACAGCATAAGTTTGTATTTCATAAAATGACATTAAATAATATTTCAGGTCAATATTGAATAAGGTTGAGTAATGCTATATGGTTTCTGTGCTTTAGTAAGTGGAGGTTTCAGGTGTTTCCACAGACACAGTAGGATCCTGTTCATCTGTGAGATCTGGTATAAACTGATGTTTCACAACAGTAATTTAGAAACAACCTGGAGAACTCCTACAGCAGAACACAAGCAGTGTTAAACAAAAACACTTTTGCAGCCCTGGTGGACTGAAGGCTGGTGACACATTTCACAGAGATGCACACAAACTGGGCAGCATTTTCTTCTTCTGGCCTCGGTGCTGCTTCTTGGACACTGGATGTAGCTATCACAGTGATGAAGGCACGGGTGGTAACATTACCTCTAGGTACAGTGATTTATCTCCACAAGCAAGCAAGAACTAATATTTTAAAAGGCATTTTTTTTTTTTTGGCACATAATGTAACTGCCAGATTTCTGCAGGTTTAGTATTCAGAATGGAATAGGCTAGCAAAGAAAATGGGATGCTTCTCTCATAGAACCAGATCAGAGTTTTCTTCCTTTTCTCAAGAGACATTATTTGCTTCACATCAACTGTTGTCAGAGTAAGGTTAAAACAATCAGCAAAGAGATATAATATTCTTAATGTAGTAAAATCTATTGACATTAGTGACATTTGAATACTGCCTGCAGCATATGATCGATATCTGTTCACTATCCATATCTCCATTGCCTGTTCTTAAAAAAAAAAAAATTACCACTTGAAAGATGAGCAATGAAATGCATTTGATGGATGGCAGAAGTAGTAAACAGAAGTTGGTTTACTTGTTTTTTTGTTTGTTTTGTTTTTTTGAGCAGCTTAACACAAAAGCAATTACCAAAGCCTGGCACTGTGTATTAGAGAGACACTCTGAGTACATATTGACAGGTGTTTTGTTGGTTCTTTCTTCTGAAGTTACTTCATGCATAGCAAGGTTAAAGTGTATGGTGAGAGAGAAAATTTGCATCTCTCCTGTAGCAATGAAGCATGTTTTCACAATCTACAACTTTCTCATGTAATTAGTTACAGAAATTAAAGACACCTGCTACTCTGACTTGTGTTTCAGGTTATCATTTACATAGAACTGGAGCTCTTGTCTACAAGTTGAGCTTAGAAAGGACAGAATCAGCAGGCACAGTGAGTGGCAGGACACACCTTCATTTACTAGGAATTGTCCAACACAACAAAATTCCAGTTGAAACAAGTATGTTGCCTTAGATACATATTATTTAAAGTAATTAAGACAGAGGAACAGCACCTACCATATGCAATACCTATCTTAGTCTTTCTGCTGCTTCTTTACCACATGCTCCCTTTAATTCCAGGTATCCAGACTCCAATTTTGAGTAGCTCCAGGAACACATTTTTTTCTTCCTATTTGCTGATTAATTTTTTTTTTGACAGTTGAATAAAATGGCCTACAGGAATACCCCAGCTGAAGTCTGGTAAATAGGCTAAGCAGCCCTTCTTGCCACTTTTTCAGTTTGCAGATATAAAAAGGGGCTTTCTTCAAGGCTGTGCAAGACCATACAGCACAGTATGTACAGCTGCTTTTAGCTCTGGGCATAAGAGCAAGAGTAACAAGGTAGAGGTCAGACAAGGGGCCCAGATCAGCAGAGTAAAAACTGCTGATTTTTCTTCTACCAGAGATCACTGCAGTATTGTATCATGATCTTGAAGGCCAAGAGGAAGCACCTGCTCAGTGAAGCTCAGGATTGCTCAGATGTGTTGAAGTTCCTCTCCATAGTGAATTCACAAAGCTCATCGCATGTTGTCTTGTTAGAAGTGGGAGAAATTCACTTTTTTTCCCCCAAAAAGGCACGAATACTATTCTAAGGCTGATTTTTTTTTCTTTTTTTTTTGCAAAGTAATGGCACACAATGGATTGATGAATAAACATAGACACTCACACTAACTTCCCAGCAAAACTAACAGCTTCAAAAGTGGAAAGACTCCTCCCTGCCAGTCTGCCTTGGCAACTGCACCAGGCCAGACCAAGCCTTCAGATAATAATTTGCAATAGCTTTTACAAATTAAACAGTTTGAAATCTCAGCAGCTAGCTTGCTTTCTATTGATTTTTTTTTTGCATTATTTTGCTCAACTCTTCAATGGTTTTACTTTTTTTTCCAATTTGTGAATAGACCATATTAAATTGTTTCACTTCTTCAAATTGCATCTGCATTCTCATTATATGTACATATCTCAAAGACTCCTGCTAAGCGTGTATTTGGAAATGGCATTTTAGCTGTTTAATAATACTTTTTGGGTGGAATGTCTACATACCTAGTGCTCCTGGCTGAAATCAGTAGAATTTTGAGAAGAGTTAAGGGAGAACTGTATTTGCTTTCCATCATGGCATGTTTTTTGCCTCAAAGGTTGTACACAGGTCCTGCACTTTTCTCCTCAGAGATTGCTGTTTTAGGGTGTCTCCAAAATGCCTGCCTCCAGGTGGTAACAGCCAGGCTGGATCTATGCTCAGTGACACACTAAAATCTGAAAATAGTACAATGTAAGGGATTTACCTTGAGAGTTCCTTTCCCCTTGCCTGGTCTTACCATAATTGTACAAACATCTTCTGTGTGGCACCTGCACAAACATCCATGCTCCTGCAGGAACGCTTGCTGTGCTCACACCTCTCCTTTCCCACACACCGCTGTGGAAAACAGAGCTGCATTCCCACACCAAGGATATGCTTCAAATTCTGCCTAGGTTCAAAACACGTACAAACTAACTCCATTTCCTCCAGCCTTGCTCTAAGATAAGATGACTTGAACAGCATGTTTACCTGCACACACCCACGCGAGCCAGAGCGAGGATGGCCTGGAAGCCAGGCAGTACTTTTAGCATAACACTACATACAAGTTAAATTCAGTCTATCCAGCAGAACTATCTGCTGTAACACAATGTAGGGGTTACAGCTGCCTTGAATCTTTCTGTCCCTGTCAGCAAGGAAAATCCTTCAGAAAAGCACTTTAACACCACAGTGGGAATTTCAGGAGGAAGAGGAGATAGTCTCATCACTGTGATCTCAAAGGAACAGTTTTAGAAGCAAACCAAAGTACACATAACCAGTGGCATTTCTGAACTGCTAGTGAAGGACTGTAATTGTACAAGCACAGATAGTGTATCATCTGTAAGGAAATTCTCCCAGTGGAAGTAAGCCAATAAAGATACATGTCACTTCTTGAAAAAAATTAAATCTGGCTGGTGAAGTTCACTTTGGCTTAACTACAAAATGAGCAGATTCCTGCAAAGTGGATTTAATTACAATAGGTAAAATTAATGGAAGACTATCAAATATAATCTGAGTGCCAGACTTCACCTTTGCTTACCTCAGTTGTAAACTCCTATGTCAAAAAGCCTTGGACAGATAAACAAGTGAATGGATGGATTGCATTCCAGTTTTAACTGCTCTATTTAGACTGATGAGGGAACTGTTACTAATTAAAAGACATTACAATGGTTCTACATCCAGTGGCAGCACTGCATGAAATGACTTTAGCAGATCTCAAACCTCATCTGCTCATTATCACTCCTTTCCTTGTGCTGGCATAGCTTGTCCAAACATCCAGAACCTGCCCAAAATTTAACTGCTGCAAGCAGATTCGTTATTTCTAGTCGAAGTATCTTCAATGGAGACATACAGGATCTTTTAAGGACTGCTGAATTACAAGTCTGATGGATTTGTGTCCATAAATCCACTTCAGGCCCTGTCCATCATAGACAAAAGCTTAAGGGATCCAACAGTTGAGCTTAAGTATTTAATGACAGCCTATTTCATGACTCACCCAACAGCTCCACCCTCACTGGGAAGACACCTTTCTCATGGCAGCTGTTCCCTTCCACTAGGTTACAATGCACTAAATACAAGTTCAAAAAAAGATGTCAAAATATAAACTGAGGGGATGGACACAACCCAAATTTTACTGTAAACTCACTTCAAGAGTTTGACTTAATCTCTGAAGAGTCCTCACTTTCTCCTTTTAGCAAGGGCTAAAACCAACAAAACAACAACAAAACACAAACCACAGCAAAAAAACCCCCAAACAACAACAAAGCACCACACTCTACAACAAATTCACACAAAAGGACTACTGAAGCCATATATTCCTTTTATAATGGAACTCTGACAAATTATAACAGCAAAAGCAGAGTAACAGGGATTTTTAAAGTCTTCAATTCTTCTGCATAAAGACAAAATGCCAGAAATGTAATGTATTCCTTTATTTACAATCATAATAAATACATGGAAGCATGCACACTGGAACAAGGTTCTAGATTTTACTTCTTTAAAAAGTGCTGTATAAATTTCCTCATATACACACACTGCATACTCTGCGGTGTGTGACTGAGCCACTCCTGTGATGGGACACCACTGAACACCATATGCCTGAGCACACCTGGAAAACACATTTTTGAAGGGACTGGGAAAAGTTCCTGAGGAAGCAGTTCACTTCCACTTCAGCAGCAAAACAGGCTTTTGGCCCTTGGCTACACTGCCAGCCCCACAGCGAGGCTGTGCTGTGTCACCGCAAGCGCTGCCATAGTTCTCCAGTGGCCTTGTGAAGAGCCAAACCGAATTCCTGAAAAGAGACAATTCCCAGCTCTAACAGACAGTTGTATCCCAGTACGTGCTACAGAAAATGCCACACGGATTGTGAGAAATTCTTGTAATGGACACATCAATCTGGTCTTAACTCCACTGTCACAATGGCCCGCCCTCTGACCTTCTGAGCACAGCACTAGTAGAGTAAAATAAAGGAGAGCACACCTCAACACCATCACAACCCTTAGCCTGGACACCCCATGCCCAAGAGCTGCTCCAAACCTGCAAATACTGCTGCTCGCCTCCAATTTCTGTAAGAGAAGGTGGCACTGAACTCACCCTCTTACGTTCTCAGCAGTGGGTTGGCTCTTTGGGTCAGGCTACAACATACAGAAAAGCAAAATCCAGCTATTTAGGCTGTTCAGCAACACAGCTGTTCATCTCCTTAAAGACAGGGAGTCAATTTTGATAAAACCATCTACCTTTCCCTTCTCTTCTCTCACTAGGCTTCGGCAAATGCTAGCTTAATACATCTTATCTCCGAACAGTAAATAAGCCAAATGGATGATCGCCCGATCCAAAAGCTAAGAACAGTTTAACAACTGGAGAAAGGCTAGAATTATCTACATTCTTTTGAAGCAGTTCTTCAGGATGCATGTACAATTCTGGGCCAGTGGAGAAAACATGGTTTAACTCCTTCATTTAAGGGGTGGCCATTCTTCAGTCTGACTCAATATTGGACCAATTCACCAGCATAATATTAGCACACTCTAAGTCGCACGATCTCCAAAAGGCAACAGCAGGATCCATCAACTGAAGTAGCCTTTACAATATGATGCACATCATCTGTTGATGCAGGTAAAGCAGAAACATTCTCAAAGGCTTTATGGAACATCCATCATCATTGTGGCACAGGCTTAACGAAAACTGAAGTTTTACACTTGAAGCAGAGCTTGCAGAAAATGATCTATTCTTAAAGATCTGGAGAAACCAAACCAAAAAGGTAGATATCAGCGACTTATAAATATGACCTATGTAGCAATTAACAACAAAATGTTTACTCTCTTAAGCTGTAGTGATACAGTAGTAGTAAATGTAACAGAGCATTGCAGATGGTGAGCTTAAAGCATGGCATCAAAAGACAAAGCCATATTGGCCGTACTAAAGAAAGTGCTACAGATAGTATGAGCGCTTTGAGAACTTAACTTATTGGAAAAAACAGAGTACTACATAGCCTGTATTGCTAAATTATTTGTCAAAGAGAAAATGAAGTAGTTGAGCTTGTCTTTCCAAACCCCTCATATCACCTTCACTTACACGTCTTTTAATAAAGACATTTTTCTCTCCATTCTAATTAACACATCCTTTCCCATATCTTAAGTGCCCTACTAAGGATTTTTCCTTTAAAAAGCAACCGGATACATTCAAACTTATAGACATTTAACGGGGCTCCAAATAGCAAGGTTTATTTTTCTGTTTAAGACAAATTTTCTTTTAGCAAAATGGTGGGTGGTATGGAATTCTACCTAATTCTATCTAGTTTTCAAGCAACATTCATTTTCCACAGATGGAAGTTCCTGCCATTTGAGAGAGCTCATCGCACCTAAAACACACAGTTAAAGACACTGTCTCTCCCAAATATAGATCTTTGCTTCCCAGGAAACCAATGTGTTGCTTCATAGAGACGCTATTTAATTCACTTTCTACATCTTATATGTCACAAAGATAGTTTTTCTGTTAGACTGAGTGATTATGAACCCATTGAGTTTACAACAAAGACAACTGCAAAGCAGCTAAATATCAACTGTGTAGAAGACCAGAAAGGCTCTTTTAGCTGTGATACAGAGACATGTTTCTTTTACCTGCACATTTCACATTATGTTGATTGCACATATGCTGACTGTAAATCTCTTCCTCTTTCAATGCACATTTTATGCAACTGCATCAGTTTTCCAAGACTTGATCTGCTGATCTCAGACGATATCCCTATTCTTCAAATCATTTTCTGCCACAGGAGAAAGTCCGTCTTCGATACTTCTATATACAGAGAGACTAGATATTTTCAAATACTGAATTAGCACTTTAGAAAAGCTAATCCATATTGTCTTATTCATGCTCAAAGAATTTAAATTAAAAACCAATAAAGTCAACAGGAAAAAACTACGATCAGCACAATTTTTTTAAAAGCTCTGTCTTTTCCTCATATTGATATAATTCCAAACCTACGTAATATAAAACTGATTGTATGCCATATTCTTAATACCACATTCTTAATTGGTTTTGTTATGCAAAATATTTCGAGAACCATGTTTCAGAGCCTGTATTAAATGTAGATCAAAGGTAATCATATCACACAGACCATGAGTTAAAAAAAAACCTTTGACTCAAGATATTACCATCCTATTAATGCATCACAAGAATCTACAGTCCAAAATAAAATTTTCATTGATATCATTGCAAATGCAAAGTTGTGACTTCATCACAAAAATATTAAGAGGCAGAAAAGCTGCTACTGGAATATTTTTTTTAAAACGGCACTTTTTGTTTGGGTGATAAAATACATTGTTTACTGGCCAAAGAGGTAAATATTTCAATTTACCAAGTCTGAAGTATTGGATGTTTTAATTAAGATGCTGCATTAAATACAAGAGGATGGGATAAAATACTAATATAATAAAGGAACAAAAAGAGAAATCAATCTGCTTGAACTGAACAGCTGGATTCTGTAGAATGATACTGCATACGGGCTACTGAAACAGAATGGGTAACATAAGCAGTCAGCATGAACTCACCTTAGTATTTAAATCTTTTTCCTCATTATTCTATCTTCAGCATTTGCACTTCCCCACCTCCTGTCAGGGTATTCCAACTGACGTCCTTCCAATAAACTGCTACAAAGTTTAAGCCTACAAATAAAATAAATTAAAAACCCCACTAAGTAGCTTTATTATGGTAAAGTTTTTATACGAAATACAGTTACAACCAACTATTTAATACAGATTATAACATGAGAACATAAGGACAGAATTTTACCACATAACAAATATTGGCCAACACATCCCTAAGAATAGTAAAACAAACAAATCTATGTTTTGTTATAAAAGCTTGGATTGAAATACAGTAATAAAGTAACCATGCTTCTAACTTAAAAGGCCAAAAAAGCCCCTGATTGAGAAGCTGCACTTTATACCTCTCCAGCCTGAAGTCTGTATCTCTGCAAGTTTTGCTGTCAGGCAGAAAGAAGTTGTTTTTTTTCTGTTTCTGATTGTTCCATCCTGAAGAACAACTGGCTGGAATTGGGTCACTGCATAAAAACAAATAGCTACTATTGTTGTCAGCTACAAAACAAGTTAATCTCTCAGGAGACAGAGAGGAAGCTTTCAGCTCCTAGGCTCAGGAAGTGAGAGGCTAGTGACAACCATGGGGATCAATTCTGTAAAATGTCATCACTTTCCATAAGACAAAGAGGGTGAAATGGGCTTAGCATCTTCCAGCATTACTTAATGGCAGAAGCAGCAGAAAGCAATAGATGGATAGTCAGACTGGAAAAAGCCAAGTAAACTCAAAGAACACAAGTAACAGCCAAACATACCACACACTGGAGGAACTTCAAAGAGAGAGGAAAAAAAAAAGTAGCATTAAACAGTGAAGGAAAAAATATTAAAAAAGCCAAGGACACCTTCAAAGCACAAGTAACAAACAGAAAAATCATCACATTCATTATGGTATTTACCTTGTTATTTCCATACCATGTTGTACTGTCATTACTTTGTCATTTTCACCAAAGGCTTCCGACTCTGAGCACTGTGAAAAAGCCTCCCGATGTCCTGACTCAGTAAGACTAGAAAGAAAATGAAAAGGTCTGAAACCATGAACCTTTGTATCACAGTTCCTCTTAATCCTTCTGAAGGGGGGTAAGTACAGATAAAAAAACCTCATCTGTATAAACATTTTTACTAAGGTTAGTGTGAAAAGTCAACTAAACCCCCAAAAAACTTAAATCATTATTCCAGTTTTTTTGTGGTTCTGACAAAACTTCGTATGGAGTTAAATCACGTACTCCTCTATGCAGCCTATCATTTCTTATTTATAGAAAGACGTCTTACACAGCAGCTGGGAAAGGGGGACAAAGGAAGTATGATTAAGACCAATCACTAGAGGAGCAGTTTAATTCCTAAAGAACTTAGAATAAAGAAGGTGTCAGCCTGAAAAACTCTACCTTTCTGCTACTTATTTTGAAGATTAACCTCCCTATGTCCCAGTATCAGGCTGAGTGACCAGCTCCTTGTTCCAACTAGCATTTTTTCCCATACCATGTTTCATAAGGCAGGGAAAAGCTTAATCAAAATACATAAAGCTTCTTTCACATACTTTCATGAACACACATTCTCTGTAATACCTGTAGCAAACATAACACGGCAATAATTAAACAGGCAGCAAGTTTCAGTATTCACTGTCAGACTTGTGACTGTGCCTTAGGCTCCATTCCTTTACCATAACATTCAACCACTTGTACACACTCTGTATGCCAAAAAGCAGAATGCAATGCACATGAAGAGGTATGGGGAATTACTATGGCAGACGCCTGACACTTTCAGAAATTACAGCCTCTGACATAGAAACCTGATTCCATGAGAAATCAAGAACACCACAGTGTTGCCTAAATCTACAAACAAAAAATAACCTATGTTGTGTCTTCTGACACTTAAGTTTCTTCACGTTTGCAGTGGACCACTGTAAATATTTGCTATCATACAACACAATTATTCTGACATTATTTCCTTTCCTCATTAAATTGCACACACATTTAGATAAAATTAAAGCTATTAACAAATGGAGGGATAAATACTAGACATATTCCAAAGGCAGTTCATAATATCAATGAATCTCCATATGGAGAATCATTTCATACCTTTCCAGTGTGTGGTACATATCCACATAATGGTTTTTGCTCTTTGAAACCACAGAGGAGTCAGAATTGTTTCTTCTTCTGCGCTTCCATACTGGAGAAGAATCGGGAGAAGAGGAACTACAAAAATAAGACAGATTTTACACACACAACGTTTTTCATCTCTTTGTAAATGCTTAGCAGAATTCTGCAAAATAATGGCACATGCTACAGAGGAAAACTTTTTTTTTTGAGGTACGAGTCTTCCGTCAGAGAAACACTGAAAAAGTGGCTCAAATTTTGGTAACCACTCCACTGTATTTTGGAAAGCAAACCCAGTCATAACCACAGAAGAAACTTGGAAGCAGAACCATTTTCAGCTCCCACACATTCCCCCAGACTGAGATATCTCAGTAAACAGGGAAGCGTGTGAGGCACTTTACTCTTAATCACTCCGCTCTTCTGCGGACAGGGTAACACTGTTAATTAAGTATGGTCACTCTTACTTCTGAAAAAGGTATCCTACTTTCAGCACTCACCAGTGGTTAAAGAAACCTCAGTATTCCACTGTGTAAACAGAGAAGCTAAAAAAATACTGCCTTTTTCTGTTGTTCATCATGCAATTCTATAACACTGGTAATTTTTCCACATTTAGTGCTTTGTACCAGTGATGTACCATTCAACAGCAAGTGACAAGCCCTCCCTCATTAAACATTTCCTAAAAAAACCCACCAAAACCTGACACCATCAACATGTATTGAATTATTTCAATAAGTTCATCAAAAAAGTTTTATCTGGTACCTCTCTGGTGTGTAGTCAGTCTGTCTGCATTCATCTTCACACTCACTTCTCTTTTGTTTTTCATCAAATAGAAGAGAACCAGAAACATCCTGATCTTTGCAGAACCACTCCTGGGAACTGCCTGAGGGTTCTGTGCTACTGAAAAAAAAAAAAAGAAAAAGGAGGAAAAAAAGAAAAAGGATATAAAACACTACCCATCTGGCTTACTGCTCCAAGCAGAAGACAGTTAAACTGCAGTAATAACTAACAGTCCATCTCACATGACATCCAAATGGTGCAAACAACTGCAACTTCCACCATAGGTCAATTACGACACAGCTAAATCTATCTACACAATGCAGCTCTAGAGCTAACAGAATCCCATTCTGTATGGGAATATAGTGCAAGATTGGTGAGGAGGTTAGTTAAATGTAAATATGCTCAAAGTGACTTGCAGCTGTCTGTAGAAAAAGCACATACATCACACTAATTGTTTTACTGACCTTGTGTGCTTGATGAGTAGAAACTATGTGTTAGATAACATAGGCCTGTGAGAAACTCTAGGCACCTTGTCACTATGTCTGTCTGAGATTCCTGCTTTGTTGTGAGCAAGAGCAGGAGGCTGCGCCTGCCTGAAGCCTTGAAAAACAGGCGAGCTCAGCAGGCCCAGTGATCTTCCAGCAGGGCTGAACGTACCAGCGCCTGCGTCCCCGCTTGTGTCACCTCTGCCTGGGAGCTTAGGTGCTACTTTGGAGGTCCCCCAGTAGAGAGGTAACTAAAATAAAACTTGCTCTTTGCAATGCATTCGTGGCCTCTGGCTCTTCTTGCGATGTGCCTGTGTGTGTGTACACACATTCACTCTTTTCCTCCTAGTTTACTAGTCCAAATCTTGTAAAGTATCAGGTGGTGTCAGTTAGCAGAGCTAGCCTTGTTACACAAATTCAAAGTTCTGAAAAGATTAAAAACCAAAATAACATCTTGAACACAGTAGCCACTCTCCTGCAGAGCACACTGAAACCTCTCTCTAATCCTCTCATACTTCTCAAATCCTGTAACATACTGCTATTGCAGGAGAAAGGTGGTTCCACTGACAACAGAAAAATGAAAGAGAAGTTATCAAGGTCAAGGAACAGTAATCACCAAGTTTCTGCTTCTGCTTATGGCTGTTGCTTTCTAGAAAAATAATTTTACCTTGTGCTGACTAGTGTAAACATACAGGGGAAGGGAGTGTACAACTGTAGGCAGACCAAATGCCTTCCTCCCCAAAGCACCTTATTGGAGATGAATTTAGACTAAATAATGATAATATCTTGAAGACTAACAGAATTCAAAAGGAAAACAAGGCATTCAAGGAGATTGCCATTTCTGAACCTGATCTCTTCCTCCCAGTTAGGAATGCTCTAGAATACAGACTCCTCCTGTGAAGCGAGATTCATGTATTGAATTAATTCACTCACACACACACTGGCTGCAGATCCCAGGTTTCTTCAGGAGGATCCCAGGCATGCAGTGCTATCTTCCACAGTCTGATCTGCTGGTCCCAGGATCTACGGCTGTACTTCTTAAATTTGTTGGGAGTTCTGGGGTGAACTCCTGGTATTCGCTGATTCCTGTAAATACACAGTAATATTTATTATTTCAGAACACGATTTTCCTTCTTTAAAAAAACAAAACAAAACACAGCACATCAGATCACACAAGCATGAGTGACCTAATAAATTAAATTTTCGTATTTTTAAACACTTAACTGAAATGAGTGTATTCTAAAACATCATCAAAACCAGACCACACAAGCAACAACTACCAATAACATGCTGAATCAGACCAGAGGTGTATTCAGTCCAGCACTCTTGACAGCTGCCAAAAGCAAATCCCTACTGCCCTTGGACATATACAAAACAGAAGCAGCATAACTCATACCCCTTCAACAGTATCCTAGCTTCCAGCTACTTCTATCTCAATTTTCCTGAGTCAGGTGCAGTTTCTTTGTAGTTATTATTGTACTGAGTCTGGCACGGATGGGGTTAACTTCCTTCATAGCAGTCCCTGCTACTGCTGCTTTCTGGATTTATGGCTAAAACAGTACTGATAACACAATTTTTGGCTGTTGCTGCACAGTGCTTGCACAGCTTCAAGGTTGTTTCTTTCTCCCACTCTGCCCCACTCCACCTCACAGCTATTAAGTTAAAGGTGAACAAGAAGTTGAGAAGGGAAACCGCTGGGACAGCTGACTCAAATTACCCAAAGAGATATTGCACACCATATAATGTCATGCTCAGAGGACAAAAAAAAAAAAAAGCAGGCAGAGGAATATGGGGAGGCATCTTCCATAGTAGTCCAGGCTCAGAGACTGCCAGGGCACCACTCTGTTGTGGGAGGCAGTGAGTGTTTGCATTTGCACCAGTTGCTTTCCCCCACGCTTTCTTCCCTTCACCTATAAAAACACCCTTATCTCAATCCGTCTGTTTTCTCACTTTTGCTCTTCCTATTCCTTCCCCATCCCACAGGGGAGAGGGAGTGAGCAAGTAGCTAAGTGGGTAGTTGGCTGCTGGGAGGGGTCAATCCACAAATATCTTCAGTGAACTTTTATTCCACAACTATCCATGCATTATTACAATGGGGACTGCTATAATTCTATGAGACATTTGTCTTTTGGGAGTACAGAAAACAAAGCACCACTACTCTCCAGGTAAAATGTAAACAACATGCCTTTTCCACTGAATCTACATAGGGCAGACACTAAAAAAAAAAAAACCACCACTGTCTGGGATCACCCAACGGCTGGAAGTGCTATTTCTCAGATGGCATCTCAAAGCTCCGTCCTGCCCACCAGATTACTGGAGAGCTCACTCAAACTGCACCTTCAGTACAAAATAATCCCATCTAGAGTCCTATCATACTGGAGTCAGCTTTAAGCCCACACATGGCAGGGAAGCATAATGTTTTAAATCACACGAAAGTACCTTGGTCTCAAATGGTTTCCCCTACCAGCTTCACAGATTGATGTACTTAGCCATAACACTTTTTGTAAGATAAAAAGATCCCTGCTAAGGAAAAAAGCGTTACTGAAGATGTGATCATGATATTGTGCAATATCGGTGATCATTTTTGGTGTCTGTTGTTGATTTTTAGTCATCCAGTCTAATCCTTAAGCTTTTCCTCAAAAACAAGCCTGCAGTGTCCACCACACTTGGCTGGCAATTTTCACAACAGATTCTTACAGGTTAAATCCATAGAAAGCAGGGAATTTTAAGTAGCAAGCCATGTGTAGAAAAACCTCTAAAATTAACCCTGAAAACAAAAAAACAAGAACATAGATGCACATCCAGACATTAGTACAGCCTAGCTTCTGAATCTCAACAGCTCTGCAGTAAGCGCAGGGGCTGGCTAAGAAATCTTAATTTAAGTGCCCCAATTTGCAGATTCTGAAGCCCAAAGCAGAATGACAGAGAAAGCAAGAAATCTAGGTTTTGATTTGTTAGTTATTGATGAATCGCTGAAGACTCGTTTCCCTTACCAATACTTAAATGCAAGGCTTTATTCAGTCCTCATTCAAACCGTCATTTCCTCATATCAATTAACTTCACACTGGCCTAGCAACAGTCACCAGAAGTATCACAGGGAGCTGATTAATAAGGAAGTCATTTAAAGTATGTTTGGTACTAGCAACAGCAATACACGAAGGGAACATTTAGCATTCAATTTTCCCTAAATTCACTTGTATGCAGAAAATACCTGGTTTCTCTAACAAAAAAAAATCAATTGATTCAAGTTTTCTTCAATTACTGTCCATGTAATTTTCAGGAACAAATAAGAATTTATTTGGAAATATGCAACTTACTTTGGAACTTCTTTAATGTATCTGTCATAAGCAAGGGTATTCTTTCCAAAATTGATCTGTTTCTGTCTTCTCCTCAGAACCACTTCATCTGTTTCCCTTTCTGCTGTATTAGTAGAATCTCTTGAACAAGAATTTAAAAATAAACATTAGAACTATGTTGAAAAGAACCTTAATGGCTCTACAACAATTTAAACACATACTCTAGAACTGAATGTATTGCTACTCTGATAGACAGGAAAAACAACTCTTACTTCAGCATTTTACGGAAGTGAAAGTTGTGCTAACCAAATGAATCATTATAACAAAGAGAGTAGGTTTTGCAAGTTCATGCAATTGCTCAGGCTGGTAACAAGTAAACATACACCTGAGGGTACCAATGCTGGAGCTGCTTTATTAGAAACTTATATATAGTCCTACAATAAGCAAATGAAATGACACAAGATTATTGCATGTATGTGTAACAACCTCCTAACATAAATATGAAAAAGCTTAAACTCAGTAAAACAAAGATGGGTAATATAAAGGAGGCTAGTTTGAATGATCTAATAGCCATTTCTCTCTATAAGCCTCAACAGCTGGTTTTGTTTGTTTTGTATCACTATCCAGTATTTTCTTTTATGGAAAGTTGTAATTAATTTGAAATTTAAGATGAAAAAGAAGAGAATCTGAAGTTATCATACAAGCAGCTTTTGAGATAAGACTTCTCAATGCTACTCTCTCCTTAAGGCTTCCTTCAGGCTTGATATGAAATGGCCGGGCGGTGCTTCAAATCTTCACTAATGCATGCAAACTAGCTGCAGATCATCAGATGGCTATTGCTAAAACCAACACAACGACAGTTGAGAATTATTCAATACATACTTCGTAATTTTTTTACGTGATGTCCTCATTGCTTTGTCTTCTTCAATTCTACCTTCCCAGTTGGGGCAACTAGAAAGAGGCCTGGGGTATTCTGGTCTTTTAGAGCTGGAAAATAATGAGAACTCAATATGAACATTTGATATTCACAACGTGGTTAGTGAACAAGACTTCAATAGTGGACAAAAACTGCTCCACAACTGTAACACCATGGGCATACTCCTAATCTATTTCAGTTCGAAGTTAAATGAATCAAAACATTTCAGCTCAAGATACCTTCAGCAGTGATGCGAGATCATCAGTTTTACTTTGCAAGGAAAGAAAATGGTCATGAAGTAAATTTCATGCCAAAACACAGACCTGACCAACTCTTAAAATTCTCCTACCTCAACCAATACAAATGCTTCTCTCTACTACTTAGGACCTTCTCAATACTGCCATTCCATCAAAGAGCACAATTCATGAAATTACTTGAGGTCAGAATCAGTCTAGTCACTGCTCTCTGTCAACAGCTACAGACTTTCTGAAGGACAGAGGAGATGCTTAAGGAACAGAAAAATGCCCATCACATCAGCAGAAGTAACATTTTGTCAGACACCATCATACCCCAACATATCATTTCAAGAATGTAAACTCTGCTGTATAAAGCCAAAGAGTGAGCCAGGAAGCTCCTAAACAATCAGCTGGATCACTTATGATCTCAGAGCAAAGAAACACTTATCAAGGTTCCTCAATAACTTACAAAAAATAAATGAAAAGTGTATAATACTGTAATATTCTGAAACACTGATAATTTCTTCTTTCAGTCTACTTCTTTCAATGCTAATACCTCAACACTTAACGTAAGTAATATAGAAGCAGATTTAGATTATAGTCTTACTTCCCTAAACAGTTTCACATCCACAGATGAAATTACTATCCCCACTGCCAATGCCATTTTAACACATTCCACACTAAGAAGGAATGTATCTACTCAGCAAAAGAGAAACACAAAATGCTGCTAGCACATCCAGTTTGATTCAAAATCATACTATTTTTCACGATGGCATCAAAGACATAGAAAGCACTCCTGAACACAATGAGATCTTTCCTAAGCTCCTCAAAAGATTCATTTATTAACTGATGCAATATTAAACACGCCATCAGAAATTACAATTGCCTTCCTATAGTGTGATACTCAGAAATGTATAAATTATATTTTAAAAAGTTTTCAAGTGTCCTCAGTAAACTATTTCATCTCTTATGTTCTACTCAGTTTTCTGCACCTATCCAAGCACTCACCACTTTTCATACTTCCTGTCAGACATTTAATATACCAATTCCAACCACTTCTTCCACCTGAGATCTTTAGTCTACAATATCCAAAAGAAAAGCAAACCACTCCTAGAACTACCTACCTATAAAATTTGATCTCATCTCAAATTATCTCCAGTACAAAAAAAACCCCAAAAGTATTTACTAAAAACTGTAGTACAGCTGAATATACCGAGTGCACTGTCAAGTGAAGAGAATCACTGCTTGCCCACACTTACACATAAAGATGTGTAAGCAAAGCATAAAAAGTAACAGCGCGCTGCCTCAATGGGAGTTTTATACCAATATTGATGAGTTCAGCAATAAAGGGCTTAAACGACTGTACCAGTATGTACCATTTCTCTCTTTCATGTGGAATACTTGCTAATATGTACTTCAATTAGCCAAACTCAATGGTCTACTTGCATGATGCAGGTACCATTTCCTAATTCTTATTAGAATTAGGAATTAGTATTATTAGAAAACATTTAATCACATCCAAGGTTTTGTTGGATTCCTAAAGAGTGCAAAGTGAAAATTTAAACAAACTTCACATTTATTCCTTACCTCTCCAGCCATTGGTCTAAATGTCTACATCGATATTCATCAAACACCAAAGAATCTGAATCATTCCAGCTTCTACATTCCTGTTCTTGATACCAGCAGTGTGGATATTGCACAGAACTAGAAAATAAGAATTCTCATCAGAAATCAAGTCACTGGTAGTCAGTGAACATTGCCTATACAAAACAAATACGGACAATCTGAGCATCACCATTTATAATTACAAAATGCTGATTTGGCACAGATATGTGATTTGCATCAGCTTACTCATTCAGTAATTCAGCAATTAAGACATCAGAATTTTAAAATAAACCATTGATACCTAGATAACAAGAGTACATGCTTCTCTATTTGCAAACAAAAAGAGGGGAAAAAACAACTGAGGAATGCCACCGGTGTTCATGGAACTGCTGAAACATGCCAACATTGATAGATCCTCTGTCAGCAACGCATTAGACACTTATATACCATTCTACCCAGCACTGAACTCGTGAGAGAGGCAAATACAGAAACATCATTCAACACAGGCGAACAGCATGTCTAAGGAGAAGCAGGTCAAATGTTTATGTGTAAACAAGTTTACACAGGATATTCTTCACCAGAAACTGCTGTGGAGTCCTCACAAGTAAGCATGGGACAAGGAGCTAGAGCAGGGTAATCGCAACATGCTGGAAAGACAGCCAGAGATTCCTTACGGATTAAGAGTTATCTGCATTTTCCTCATCAGTTCTGGTGGCTTTGACATCTTAAATGACAGGTTACCAAAGAAAACACCATCACAGCTCTACTAACATCACACCTGGCTTCTGGGCTAAGGACCACACCTGTCTGAGAGAATGACCCTATATTGCAGGCTGTACACAGTAAATATACTGTTCTGCATGTGCGAGTAAACTGTAAACATACCGCTCTGTATATGTGAGGTCTCTGCACTTTTTAAGTCAAAAAGTGAGACGGAAGGAAGGTTTTTGTTATTTTAACGCTGGATTAACAACCTCTGTTTTCTTTCCCTTCCTCCTCCCCCCAACTGGCTATTGGGAATCTCCTGCTCCCAGTGGGCTCAAAGTTACTAACACACCACAAAAAGCTTACTCCAAATCATGGATCTAGGCAAAAGGACACTTCCAACACATTCTGAGGGAACTGGTGCTGTTTAGCCTGGAGAAAAGGAGGCTGAGGGGAGACCTTAATGCTCTCTACAACTACCTGAAAGGATGTTGAAGCATAGAGGGCGTTGGTCTCTTCTCCTGAGTAGCAAGTGATAGGAGGAGAGAAAATGGCCTCAAGGGAGGGAGAAGGAGGTTCAGATTGGATATTCAGAAAAAATTCTTAATGGAAAGGGTTGTTAAGCACTAGAACAGTCTGCCCAGGGAAGTGGTGGAGTCACCATCCCTGGAGCTGTTTAAAAGGTGTATATGTGAGGCTCTTCAGGGTATGGTTTAGTGCTAGTTAGGTTATAGTTGGACTCAGTTATCTTAATGGTCAGTTCCAACCAAAATGATTTTGATTCAGACTTTGCAAAGGCAGTCAATGGATAAAACATTTCTCTAACTATCCTCAACAACAATTACTCAACTTAAAAGACGTAAAACAATTTTAAAAAAGGCACAACACCTAACATGTCTTAGGTACAACATTATTTGATAATCTAGGGAAAAACACTAACCATAAATCATGACGTTTGGAAATAGAATCACAGAATGTCCTGAGTTGGAAGGGACCCACCAGGATCATCGAGTCCAACTCCTGTCCCTGCATGTGACAACCCCACAGTTCACACCATGTGTCTGAGGCCGTTGTCCAGTCTCTTCTTGAACACTGTCAGGCTTGTGGCCGGGACACCTCCCCGGGGAGCCTGTTCAGTGCTCCAGCACCCTCTGGGGGAAGAACTTTTATCTAATGTCCAACCTAAACCTCCCCTGGGACATCTTCCTCCCCTGGCAAATATTCCAGCATTCCTTTAACTCCAGGGCTCCGCACTGCCGCCCACCTCAGCGCCAGCCTTGAGTCGAGCCCTGGTGACGGAAGCAGCCGCTGCAAGGAGCCTCCCTCAGCGAGGGCGCCCGCCCACACACCGCAGCCCCAGGAGCTCTACAGACGCCTTGAAGGAGCAATACCCGCTACGCCCCAGCCACCCGGCCCCCCGCGGTAGCTCCCACCTGCGCGGCTCCCCCGGCTCCCCGCCGGCGTGACACAGCAGCTCCCGCCGCCCGCCGGACATGGCCGAGCAAAAGCGCCTCCAGCACCGCGCAATATGGCGGCGACCCCGCCTCCCGAGGGGAGGGAGCGGCGGGCAGCGCGCGTGCGCGGCGTTCCCGCCCAGCGGGGCGAGGCTGCGCATGCGCACAAGCCCACAGGCAGAGAACTGGGCGAGGGCTGAGGGATGGGAGAGTTGGTAAAGACGGAGGGAAAATATGTTCTTTCTGCTGAAAAGCCGATCGGGTTTTACAGAGGGAGGCCGGAAGGCGTTGCGTCCTGCAGCCGAGGGCGCTGTGAGGCGGCAGAGTGCAGCTTCCCTCCCGGGAAGGGCACCATTTCCATGCGGGCTTGTCCCTCACCCAGCGCGGGGGGGGGCGCGGATTCCCCGGCCCGCTCCGATCGCTAATCGGCAAAAAACCAGCCCCGATACCGGTGCGTTATCTCGCTTATTAGCCAAGGGTTTGGTTTTGGCCAAGTTAGTCTTCTGCTAGATGTGGTGAGATAAACCGCCTCAGCAAAGAGGGGCTGGTAATCACCACAATGTACACTCTAGAGAAAGGTGTTCCACATTTCATACCGTTAGTGGCATTCACTGCATCCTTCTATTGCCTGCACTTGTTAACATATCTAAGCAATGCCACAATAACAAAAAAAAAAAGTTTTATACAGGACACATAATTGCTATATGCCTGTGCTCCCCTGGAAGGACAAGTTTCTAGTCATGGCCCCTGCTGATTTCATGACATCCAGTGTCATTCCTTCCCCCCGATAGTTATCAAACGTGTTTGTTTGGTTTTCATGAGATACATAGATTCTACACATCTTTCATTTATGCAGCCCTCTGCATTCAGGTTATAGTAGGAAAATTCATCAGAGAAGGAATTATCAGGTACATCTTCAGGACAATTGAAACCCTCTTTGTATTCATGCGTTCTCAGCTAAAACATTAGGTACTGGTAAGTCAGACAGATTTTCACCCATATAAACTGGTAAATATAACTCTAAAATGAAAACCAGAAGCCTTACATAAAATCAATTTTTATTGAGCTCTTCAGGTAGTTTTAAGATTAACTACATGTCTTCATTAATGTCTTCATCCAATCAATACTGTCCATTTTAAGACAGGTAAGCTATCTAGGTAAAAAACCCAAACCAAAACAAAACCAACCACAAATAACAAACCCTGGTGTATATCTTTGGAAGAAAATGTCTTGTAATGCATGTAAGAGCTTGAATATTTATATCTCAACTCCTTAAATATCTCAAAGTCAACATTTCTTCAGAAATGGCACTCAGAACTTTAGGCAGTTGTGTCTTCTTAAGGTTTAGCCTCACTGGAATGGTACATCACTGCTGTCCACCAAGTCTCAACACAATAAAAATACTCCTACTGAAGAGATAACCTGTTGTTGTGGTTTCAAGGCATGGCAAGCCTCATGGCAAACAACTGCCTTCACATAATGGATCCAAAATGTATCCTGCTTGGACAAAATGCCTCTTTTGGGGCAGCAAACTATGTTAACCTAAAAAAAAAAAACATCAGATAACATTTTGCCAATATTTTCTGGAATGCTACAATTACAGAAATAACACAACTGTGGAAATAAATAATACAGCCACAGCCTATGTTTTCATAAGCAACTGTTCAGCTGCAGTGCATAGAGAAATTTTGGGCTATACATGTATACATACATATAGGGTATTTATACTGACACTGCGTACCCATATATAGTTTGTCTTCTTGTAATGATGCTACATTTGTACTTTAGATTACTAACATTGCCTACCTAGGAATTGGTGATGTGGAAAAGCATACACATAGCTGAAAAAGATTTGTTTTGGGTTTTTTTCTTAGAAAAATGCTGTAAAAAGACTGATTCTAAACCCTATCCTTATGTTTATGAAACCTACCAAGATTGGGTGGTAGGCAATGTGTTTCTTTTAACTGCAAACAGCGAGATCTTCTCTAGAAACAGTCCTATATGTGTATCTGGTTCTTTGGATGATGACCCAACGCTATCACAAACGCCTGTTTTTGTATTGTATTATTTTCATGTTCCATGATTTATTCAAGATAAATAAGATATCACACGACTGTGCAGGGAGAGGTCACTGTTTCGCCTACCGTCCCTAAGGAGAATATGTCATATGGATTTTCAACAAGTTGGTTCTCTTAACACAGCTTTTAAGAACCTTACAAACTTTGGAGACATGCCAGATTACTTTGATAATTTAAACTTGGGGAAAAAAATGCTTGTTTTAAGGGGTTTAAGACAGGCACTATTATTAATGTAAATCACTATTTTGGTAATTATTACTAAGTTTTCTAAGAGGCACTTCTGTGGATAGAGCACTACCATTAAAAGATGCAACGGTATTATACATTTTTGACTGTTACTTTGTCATGCTGTTGTATTGGCAAAAGAAGTAAGATGAATAAAAGTGAAGTTCCACTGAAATGAAAACTTCCAATCAATTCAAATTGGATTTCTGTAATGAACGCCACTGCACAAGCAATTATGAGACTAAAACTCTTATTAGATATTATTGGAAACTGACCTGTTTTCTTGTATAAAACCATCTGCAACTACATGTATCTATTATCTAAGTTTCTCAAGACCTTTACAATGTTAACTTCACACATCTTTACAGTGAATATTTTTATTCCAAACAGGAAAAGAGCTGTAGGAATTGAATGACTGCCAGCACAAAACCACAACTCCAAAATCCTACCCTCTCTTCTGTAACTATTTCAAGGAGCACATCCCTTATATCCGTGCCACATCATGTAAACTTTCCAGAAGTTAAATGGCACAGAATGCTTATTAGCAAAGGCTGCTATGTAGCGAGGAGGTGCATGTCAGATGGTACCACTCGGCCTGGTAAGAATCTTCCAAAGGTTAAAAAATCTGCAGAAACCATTTAAAACTTCCAACGAACTTTCCCACAGAACTACTGGAAAATATTTTAGATCCAGTCACTGATCAGCTCCTTGATGTTTTATTAATTTTCAGACTTGTCAACAAATCTTTCTGAGACTCAGGAACTCAATTTGTTCGTATTCAGATGAAGAGGGACATGCCATTTAAGATTTCTGTGGGAAAGATAAATGAATCATCTCAGTGTCAAATTTTCACTCTATACAATCCAAAACAAAAGGTAATGAAAAACAGAAAAATCGCCTGTATAAATAGGTGGTACAGATAATTGCATAGTAAATGTTGTTTATGTAACAACCGAGATGCTCAAGCAATTAGTGTCCTTAAACCCAAACAGTTTGCACCTTCGGAAGTCCATGTTATTAAAAAAACCCAAACAAAAGCCCAACACCAACAATGTAACATATATATTCTCAAATGATGCTTTTTTCAACTCCTTATCCCTCTCAAAAATCTAGCTTGCAGCCACATTCATACACATGTCCTGGCTCAGGGGCTCTAAGTGCCTTTTGTGCACTCACCACACAACCTATAGCTAGGCTGAGACTAATGAAGTCTTTCATGGTCGTGCTTCCAGTACTTGTACCGTTTTTAACATCTTCCCACCTAGTCCTGCTCAAAGCAGTTTTGTCTGTCATCTATGCTAGTGATTTACTGGTAAGAGCCTGCTGATGTATATAGAGGTGGGAGGTATTAGGGCTTTCATTCTCCTAGAGCAAAGCATTAAAATATTCCTTTTTCTTGGTATTTGGCCCACCTGTCTGCCTGAGTTTACTACCCCTTTCACATGGACAACCCAAGCAAGCAAATACCTGTAGCTCAGCCTCTCAGTGCGCAGGTCAGTGTAAGAAATCAAACGCGTGTTCTCCAGCAGCTTGAGGCTTTCCACCAAGCAGCATGCCAAATAATTGTTCAGTGAAGGGTGTGATGGACAGCTAGACCACCATTTAGGTCTTTGATTTTAATTTACAGATTATTCTGATGCAGAACAGATCAAAAAATGTGCATCAGTACCCTATGAATATTAAAAGTGACTACTGCTTGTGATCTGTCTTTGAATTGCAAGCCTGAAAAACTTTCACTAATAATGGTCATTCCTGGGGCATCTTGCATGGCGAATTACACCTTTGTGATCCTGGCATCTCTTTCAGAGGAAAGGCTACCCCTCTGAAAAAGTTTATAGGCTTTGAAATAGCTGAGCATTCTTTCAGAGTATTTAGACAGTTCAGATGTTTGCTGCAATCCCTTCAAATGTATAAAATAATCCGTCACCTAAAGAGCACTGAAACCCTAAGCAATGTAGCTCCTGGAAAGTAACAGATTTAATGATGCATAGCATTGGCAGTATAGGTAAACAGGGTATGTTTTTGAATCCTTCTGTTGTTTGAAATAAATACGTCCATAAAAAAATAAGCTAGAGGCAGATTAATGGAGTAAATAGTCTCTGTGGGAGTTCTATATCTTCAGGGATTAAATTCCTTAGCCTATGGAAAGCAATCCCCTTTTTAAGTGGAGGGGACCAACAGAGGGAATGCAACTGGTATACTCGTTTGGTAAACACTTGAGGAGATTAATAAGAACTTTACAAATGGATTAAAGAAAAACAAAAGTATCAATGAAGTCTAACCGAAGTAATTTTCTCAGCCCTTTACTAAAGAAAAAAAATCCAAGTTAAATTTAAAAATTTAAAGAATTTAACCTAGTTTAAAACCTGAAAATAGAACAGCACTGCAAATATAGAAGAATACCCTTATTCCATCCAAGATACAAGAAAGCAAGATACGGTTTTAAAAAAAAATCCAGAAACTGACATCTGGTGAATAAAATACAAAGATGGGGTAAAAATGGAGAGGAACTGAAAAGATAAACATCTGTTTTCCATACTGTCAAAGAAGACGTCGGAGTTTGCACCTCTGTAGAATGTGAAATCTCAGAAACAAACCTAACAGGCCTTTTAACCAGACCCACTATGAAATACAGTCAAATTGAAAAAGTTAAAACATACCCAAGTATTATTCATCGTATTATGCAAACATCTAAAATGCAAAATTTGGCTCGGCAAGTCGGACAAGGCACTTGGCTCGACAGCCAGGTCTCTGGGTGCTGCTCATCCTGTCGGCTGGCGAACCATTTGCCCATGCAGGTGAGGCACCACATGGGCCGACAGTAGCATTGCTGGCATTCCCCTTCGTTTGGCTCCTGGCAGTTCTTAATGAGCTTGATGTTAGCAGTAGTCTGCATACACCCTATGCATGGCTCCAGCTCCTAAAGGAGGAGAAAAACATCAAAATTACGAACTGCACAGAATGGTTTCTGGCATTGCTCTTCAAAGGCTTTTAGAAAATTATCTGCGTGCAAGGATAGCGGGAACGTGAGTTGGGCAGAGCCTGAAGGCAGAACTGCCCCACCAGAAGATACCAAATGCGTTTATCTCCAGAGCCCTGGTTTATTAGACCACCCTCTCATGAGTGAGAACAAAGTATCTCTTCCAACAGAAAACCCTGAACTGCTGCATGAGATTGATAAAACAAAAATGACTGAAAATAAACGTTCTTTCTCTCTGTGTAAAGCCCCACCTGTTTCCAGAGCACAGCAGCCAGAGCAAGGTAAGCAAGCCGCCATCTTTATCATTCCAACATACTATTTTTCAAAAAACATACCAATATAGAGGAAAATAAACAAAGCAAACAGTTCTTACTACTTATTACAGAAAATGGCTGTTCCGATCCTCCACCTTTGTAAGTAAGAAACATAAATAACAGAGGAAATCGGGGCTCTACTGAACTCAATGGGCACTCACTTTGAAGGACCAGAAACGTACTTAATTTTGCTTGGATAATATTGGAATAATTGATATTTCCCCACAGTTAGTTATGCGTCATGAACTTGCATATTGGGAGATCATCTTGCTATGAAGTATTTTACAATTAATAAACAATAATTAGCATTTCCGATATGTCTTTCAGCCAAAGCTCTTTACAACTTGACAAAGTTCAAAAGATAGCAGACTGGGTAGGCACGGAGATCTGAATCCTATTCATACTGCTATCAGTGTAACAAAAAGCAGCTCTGCTTTGTTGTCGTTAGTTCCCACCTCCCATGTCTCCTCCCTTGTCAGCTCAAGTGTCTGTTCCACCACACTTGCAGCTTGACTGTGGAGCAGATCATCTTTCTTTTCCTCTTTTCACCTCCATCATTTCCCCCCCGCCCAGGTTCACCGCAAAGTCTCATGTCAACATGGGGACAAGGAGTGTACAGGAAGCAGGACTGCTTCTTTCAGAAGCTCTATCAGCTTTAACTTCTGAAATTAGGGCTTATCTTAGTTTTTAGGCAGGAAAAAACTTTAACATAGAAAAGTTAACTAACTTTTTCAACTTATTCATGGAGCTTCACAATAGGGAAAAATCCCATGTTGTATTTTTCATGTCTGTATCATAATTTCTGATGTTATTTATCACTTGATGCTAAACCAAAACTCAGTAGCTCAGCTTACACTTAAATGTGTCACAAATTAAAAGCCCTGCAAGAAAGCAACTCTCCCAAATGAATAGTATCTTCTCTTTATTTTGAAGATCTCTTTTCACTGTATGCTGGCGCTGCAATCAGAACATGCAACCACATTATGTGCAGATCTATCTGATCAGTTTTATTTTAGCTAGTTCATGTAACACCTGTACAGTGAAGACACCATATAATCTCCATGATGCTACCAAAACTATCCAGTACTCACTCCATTACCTGGAACATCTGACACAGGCTCACTGCTAGGTCACCAGAACTAGTTTAATTAGTTATCTTTGGTACATTGAACAGTGTTCTAGTCACACTTCCAAGTGCTGCACAAGTGTAATAATGACCAGGTCTCTACAAATATTACTGAAAGAAGGACTGCATGGTATTATTTACAATTAAAGCAAGCTCAACTTAAAAATCATTAATTTATTTCAGCAGGAGATCCAGCAAAACCTGGCTGTCTAGAAAAGTAAGCTGTAATGGGGCAAACCGCCTAAAGAACTGTAACAACAGCTGTGATTCTAGCTCCCTATAAATTTTCTGAAAATGTAACCTCATCATTTCCAAACGTTTCCAAGTGAAATTTTTATGGAAATGATTATATGGGATTTTCTTCCACTCTGCTGTCTCTCATGTCTCAAAAACGTAATGTTCACAATACTGTTTGTCTCCTCATAGAAGGAACAGAAACAGCCAGAAGTACATTTATTACACTTTACTGAAATGGAAGGTGAGCCCCTGCACCCACCCTGACTGAGCGAATAGCACTTCGGTGCAGGCACCACTGACACGGAGTCCTGACTGTAGTCAGCCCTGCTGTGCGGACCTTGAGAAATTGTGCTAGGCCACATCGTCTTACAAAGCTAAGGAATTTAGGCTAGGTCTTATCAGGAGATAACGGTGCCAGCCTGGACTGGAACTAGACGAAACTAAAACTGCTGTGGCTGCACATCTGCACATACACCGAAGGGGAGTTTGACTACGAGTCAGTTACTTTACGCTAAAAATATCTGCAGCCCCCCTGAGCCCACAGAGCTCTCCTGACCGGCAGCGGGCTGCACGGCGGTTCATCGCCTCTTGGGCAGGACACTAGTTACTCCTCGAGGCTGAGAGATCCCTTACCCGGCATGTTATCTACAGCAAGATAAGCGACACTTTATATTAGATCTAAAGCATACTGTAAGTAGTAGAGGTTTTGACCACAATTTAATGATAGCTTAACTACCATTTTATTACTCTTTACTTCTAATTTAATAATAATATTTAATAATTATTGTTTAATCATAATTCAATTATCATTTAATGAAACTTTTTGGTTAACCCCACAATGATGACTTCTTTTAATAATTCACCCGTGACAGCCCTACGTACACAGTTATCAATTACACAGTAATGACAGGCTCGCCTGTATTGAAAAGTGTAATTATTACAGTGGATAGAAAGTCTCACCTGAGTGCTTGGAACAGGATACGGCTGGTTACTTTCCACCAGAGATGTAAAGGTTTCTAGAAATAAATCACTAAGGCTTTGATGGATCACAACATTAGCTGCATTGATGATGGGAGCACGGAGCTTTTCTCGGAGCTCCCCATACTCTGTGGAGTTCAACCTGATGAGGAAAAGATGGAACAAAATGTTACATTGATTATACATTCAAATACCTTGACAGTACATTGCAGAGGTTAGCATCAGATAAATTAATCCACAGAAAAACCATTAAGGTTGGTACATATTAGTCAGAATAAATACATAGTGAGCATTTTGTTTTCTTTTGTTGTTTAGTTGTTGTTTCTGACACAACTTAGACAACAGAACACGCTGTCCTCCTTCATATCTGTGTCGGATTGCTGAGAGGATAGGCCAGAGATGAGCTAAAACATCATAGAAAAATAAAGGCAGGCTTTTGAAGTAATCAGCATGAACAGCAGCAATACAGGTACAAAAATAATGCATTAACTGTAAAATACTGCATGCACAGTTTCTGTCCACCTTTTTAAGGCCTATTTACCTATACCATATCTAAATTCTGCTTTATAAACTCCTGAGGACAGAAATTAGAGTTATATCATGTGGTATGTATCACGTTGATGTAGTACAGAGAAGTATTAGGAGAATGTCAATCAGTACCAGTTCCTGTCATTTCATGATACAATTATAGATAAAACCTGAAATTTCACAAAGGTTACAAAGAGCTGCTGAATGAGACTTACTCTTTGATGTAAGGCTGTAAGAGGCTGTGTTCCACACTAGGTTGCTGCTGCTAAAGTCTCTCTAAGCGAGGTCCACAGACCTCAAGAGGCAGGTAAGACCTTGTGCACATCCTGTAGTGACACATCACTGTTGTTACTCCTTTTTAATACGACAGTTCTGAAGTGTAGATTCAGAACTCCCCAGCAGCTTGACGTTTCCACTCATTACACAGCTTTCATGGAGAATTTCAGGGAACATTGCCCTGAAATTCCTCCTTCTTCCTACCACTCACTGAGCCCAGTACAATGTAATACTGGCTTAGTTTTAGCTCCCGGTGGGCTCCATTGTTTTAACTACTATAGGATAGTGTCATTTGCTAAGAGATGCTATCTGTGCAAATAACAGAGACCTTTGTATCCAGAGGAGAAATTCACATTGAACATGCACAGAAATGTGGCCTGCCTGCACAAAAGCATTTTTCTTCCAGACACATCCCACTGTATCTAATTACTGATATGTACAATGATCCTATATCCTAAATAGGGGAATTTTGTCCTATGGCACTTTTGTTAAATCCTGTATGACTGCATTCTAGCAGAGATTTGCTATTTCTGATACATCTTATTATAAGAACTTTTAAACAGTGTTCTCAGTGCTGTACTGTTTAGCCACAAAATAAGATTTTGGATTAGGATTTTTTTCCCTAAAAGGAATTGTCAAAGAAGCCATGATTTTCTCAGCTGGGGATGTAGTTTTGTCACTCTGGCACTGAAGCACTTACAGAAGTAAATAATTAGTTGTTTAATACTTATTTGGTCACCCCTCTCATAGGTCTATAAGTGTCTCCTCTTTTCTTAGGATTTTCATGCTTACCTTAACTAAGCTCTTCTTCTGAGCTCTGTTCCCCTGGATATCTAACACAATCACCTCTGTGCCTTCCTCAGGCTTGCCAGGATCCCTCTGCTGACCTGTAAGTCTGGTGATCTGCCTCCTTTTACTTACCTAGTAAATAAATGCTGCTGACATACAGATTTACAGCAAGCAGACACTCAAATGCCTTTTCAAATATATAAAGAGTACTAGTATGGCTTTGGGTACTCTTTTTAATGACACAGAGACAACTAAGACTTTAGCACCATTCTAATCAGCATTACAGCTTTCTGCCGAACTTGCACTTTTGCTTAGCTACACAGAGAGACTGCTGAAAAAAATAGCATGAGCCTTTGGAAAACAAGCCCAAACAGTTCACAGCACGTTTGCCATGATTTACTGCTAAGAGAACACAAACATTAGGAATGGACCACAATTACTTCCTTGCTTTAAGGGCAGTCAGCTTACAGCAGCTCAACAAGAACTCTTCTGAGCAGTGACAACATTATGAGCCTTGAGCAGAAGGAAAAAAAAGTCATGGGTGAATAACAGCCACTTTTAGAGAAACAACTGTTTCTCCTCCCCCAAAATTTGGAAGATCTAAGATTCTCCCTTTTATTCCTGTTCTACATCTTCCACCTAAGTTTTTCCAGTTACTTCTTTCTGCATCCAGCACAATCCTTTTCCTAAGAGCAGATCAAACAGGGCAGTCCCTCTGTTTAGCCACTGTGGATTCAATGCTGCAGGTGTATGTATCTTTCCAACCAACCTTTTTTCACTACACTGTGTGGCAGAACTGTGCATACAGCATCTCTGAACACTAGGCAGAGAGCAAAAAAGAAGGGATGAGACCCAAGAAATCTTCAGATCTGCCAACAAAGCACTATCAAATAGTATATATATAACACAATAGGGTAGTTGTTTTACCGGATATCAAATGCTTTCACATAGGGGTTAATACTGGAAACACGGATGGTGAGGAACTGCACAGGCATGTTTGAGTCTGGGGTGAGTTCATGCTGTCTGGAGTCTGTCACCGTCAAGTGAATGTCCTGCTGCTGGGCAACATGTAAACAGTAGGCGGTCACTTTAATCACCCATGAGTCTGTAACAATCACCCTCGCTCCTGGGGCTCCGGTAGCAAATTTGTCGATTCTCCTAAATTCTGTATTGATGGAAGAAGCTACTGCCCTCCAACCTGATTGCGGGAGAGCATGAACAGCAAGGGTTCGGGCTAACGGATGATTATTCCAACCTTTCCGTGACCAGTAATATGCCAGGGCACTGGTGACTGCTGGAAAGAGAACAGCGAAGAAAAAGAAGGTCTTCCATCCTTTTGAAGCCAGGTAGAAAGAGCAAAGATGTTTTTCAGGTGCAGCAACGCACATACCGAGGTAATAACCTGCAAGGAAAAAAGACTTACTTTCAAGATGCAATTAAGCACACACATAAGCACATCCCCCCATATAGTTATCTAACCAGTGAGCTCAGCTCCTGGAGAGCTACTGTACTTCTGGATGACAACTCCAATTCAAGCCTCTTGTCCTAAGCAATCTGAAATAAAATCTTACCCGTCATTGATTTTTACCAGAATTAGATAGCTAAATGAAGCTGATTTGAATGTAGAGGTTAAATAAAATTACCTGTAATATACCACTTTTATCAGAATTATGTATGTAAAGGATTTGAATTTGCTGATTGAATAAAACTAGTTGTGAGATGCCACTTAGTTTTAGCAGAATTATATGGCTAAGGGATGACAATTTGAATTCACTAGTTAAATAAAACGCTATTCCTTTGTAACTGCTTGTTCTCCAATGCAGCCAACTTGTTACAAAGCTTAGGGTGTCCATTACAAAGAAGCTTGAGCGATGCTAAAACACAGCATTTCCAAGAGGCAGAGTGTCACCTGATTCACCCACAACTGGGACACGGGCGAGGAACCGCCCGGCCGGGCACGGCCGGTTCCCGGGCGCAGGTTCACCCCGAGGCCGAGGGCTGTCATGGGATCCCCCTCTCCCCGGGGCCCTCCCGCCGCCGGCCGGGGCTCACCCAGGGGCAGGAGGGAGTGAGCCAGCAGCGTGCCGGTGCTGCGCCGCAGGTGGTACTGCACGAAGGCCACGTCCTCGCTGCCCAGCCAGGCGGCCAACAGGCTCTGCACCGTCAGCCCCGCCGAGCGCATCTCGTCGGGCGTGAATACGAAGCAGACGGCGAACACCAGGTAGGCCAGCGTGAAGGTCAGCGCCGGGGTCGCCATGCTACGGCCCGCTCCCGCCGCGACCCGGCCCGGCCCGACCCGCGGCTCCCTGGGACCGGTAGTTCCCGCCGCTGCAGCCCCGGATGGGCGGAGGGGCCGGCCCGGCGTGGGCGCTGCCGGTTTCGCCGGGGCGGAGCCGCGGCCCCGGGAATATCGATAGGAGGCGGGCTCCCGGCGCTGGTTCTGGGGTGTTTAACCGCCGCCGCGTCAGCACGGCGCCATGACGAACCGCCCGCGCCTGCGCGCTGCATCGCCTATCAAACCGTGGGCTCATCGGCTGTCCCCGCCCCCCCCGCAGCGCGCTCTTCTGATTGGCGGACACGTTTCGAATGCTGCCTCCTCATTCGCGGGCCGGAGCTGCCGTTGAAATTTGAAATCCTGCGGCGGAGGGGGCGCTGCTCGGCGGTGGCTGCAGCGGCGGGCGAGTTTCCGCCAGCTGGGACCTCTGTATCGCCTCAGCTGAGCGTCCTGCGGGCTGCAACCCGGGCCTTGCCGGCAGGTGGGTGCCCGTTTGGGTGTGGGAGGGATGAAGGGGGAAGTTTGGGGTGGTGTGGGGCTGGGTGGGGGAGCAGCCTCAGGGACTCCCTCTGCGAGCCTGAGGGTGGTGCGGGGTTCGGGGGAGCCCCTGTCGAGGAGCCTCACGGGCACTCTTGCGAGCTTGGGACAAAAGACCTGTGGGGAACTTGTGCGAGTTTGGGGGTGAAACGGAGCTGAGAGCTTTGGGGGTGATGGGGGCACGGTCGGGGGTGATGGGAGGGGAGCTCAGGGGCTCCACCATGAGTTTGGGGGCGCGATGGAGCTCGGGAGGGTCTTGAGAGCGTCTCTATGCGTTTTGAGGGGGATGGGGGGCTGACAAGGACTCTGGGGTCTCTGAGTATGGGGTGAATAGACGAATACACGTTGGGGCCGTGTGGGGCCGGGGAGGCTCTGGCAGCTCAGGCGGCCGGGGGTTGTTGGGGGCACGCCACTGAGTTTTGGGGTGAGTGATATGGGGCTGTCGTGGCCTAGGAGCATTGAGGGGCTGTGCGAGAGGAGGGTTGGGTGTTTGTGTGGTGTGGTTTTTTTTTTTTTTTTCTAACTTAAGGCATGGTTAGGTGCAGCGATGGACAGGGAGCGTGCTTCCCTGGCCTTGCTTCTCCTCTGCCCGGCCCGGAGGAGCCCCGCCCCGGCTGCATCTGACTCAGCCGGGAAGGTCAAGGCCATCTTTTGTTTCCATGCCACAAGCTGCCGGGCCCTGAGTGCCTGCCCCGAGCGTTAACGAGGCTTCTGGGCTTGGATCAGCATCCTCTGCCTACTAAAGCTTGGCTTTGGCTAAAACTGCTGCGAATTCCCCTTTCTCAGACACTCTGTTGAGAGTCGGGTGACTTCTGTAGTCAGGGGGCATCCGTGATTACGAAGGAGTTTTAACCAGAAGAGTGTTGATTTGTTCTGAATTGAGATATTTGCACTGATAAAAAAAGTAAATATAGCAGTCATCTCTGTGTCAGTTTGTATGGAAATATTCACAGCACATGCTAACTTGCTCTGTGAGCAAGTGCTCTGAATCTTAGCTGCTGGAGAAGTTAAAAAGCGTAATTAAGTAGAAAAATTCCATCTTTGCCTGTTCAACGGCTCCTTTTAGTATTTGAGACCACACTGGTGATTTGGATGTTATATGCCCCAGCGATCATTAAGTAGGTAGTGGCCATGAAGCCCTTAATTTGCAAATTATAGGTACCTGAGCTTTAATTATCTGATGTCATTGAATTTATGTTCATTCTCAAACACAGGATGACAGACTGCTGCTTGAGCCTGGATAAATATTATTCTAAAACTAGGAGCAGTTTCATTTTTGCGAACTTTGATTTGCCATAGTGGGAAAACTTGCTGCCTTTCACAACACTTGATGCATTGGACACTGCTTTACACAAAAATATGTCTTTAATAAAGCATACCTTCCCCTTTCACTTTATCACAGCTACTAGCAAATCAACTTGTGAAATAGAATTTAGATAAAATCTTGGGTGCGAATATTTTAAATACATGCTGGAGTACTTTAATGATTTAATCCTAGAAAGGAGTTTATTTTTTTTTAAAGCTTTAATATCTAAAATGCTGGGCAAACCTGGTGTATGTCTATGGTATCAATTTTCTGGGTATTTTAATGATCTGATTTAGCAGTGGTGCACAAGTATTATAGCTCAGTGACAAACCTGAGGAATTCTCCAAATTAACCTCTCCTACTTATGGGATTTGTTTTAGAAGGTGTTGCCAACTTTTTCATGTCTTAGGCTTTGTTTCTAAAGTAATTACAGTAAACAACTATAGTCTGTAAAGACCCATTTGATCTGTTGTCTCGATTTTAGTTTGGAATGAAGGAAAGTAATGAAGTTCACTTCAAGTTCTACAAGATGTTAATGTGAAATACTTTATAAAATAACTTGGGTTAAAGTACGAATATGATGAAGAATAAACAAGGAATGAAAGAGCTAACACAGGCTTACTCTTGCTTCCGTAGCCATTGTTTGCATTCCATTGGTGATTAAAAGCGCTGTTGTTGGGCCCACAGACAAAGCAGCTGAGTTCAGTGCAGAGTACGAAGCGAATTTTCCCATGAGGATTAATGTAAGAGTGGGGAAATCTGTGCAGAGACTTAAATACAGAAATTTGAATACATAAGGGCAATGAGATTAAAAATGTGACTTGAAGTTTTCAGTGGGAGTGTTCTTGTTACCTCTTTATGACAAGAAAGACAATAATTTGGAGTTCTCCTTAGTTGATTTTTCTGAATTAATCTTGACTGCATGATGGAGGATGGAAAAACAAGCTAAGGATTAGCTGTTTGATCAAATAAAGCATCTGAAATCATTTGGAATGGTTATCCATTGCAGAAAGCCAATGTCTCCTCCACTTGATGATACTGATTATCTTGCATAAGCGGTACAATATAACACAAGTTCTCATGAAAGAAATCCCCTTGTAAGCGGTTTGACAACTAACTGTGCTTCTCAGGGGTCGTGTTTGATGGAGGGTGGTTATGCCTGGATCTTGTGTAACGTGCCTTCTGTGCTCTGGTCCTGTTTTGGGGTTTGTCTGTTTTAAAGAAACAGCAGTAGCATTACTGAGCAGTAATGTTAAACCCTTAAGAACAGTAGAGGCTCCAATGGGAATAAAAGGTAGACGGAGTTAAAGTACCTCTACTGTACTGGATTGCCTGGCATACTCAATGTGTTCTTTCTCTATTCCTAATTATTTTCACCTGTAATCTTAGATGCAACGCAAGCTTTAGATTCAAGTCCTTCACACTTGAAATACTAGCGAGATGAGATCAGCCTGCATGATCTACTAAAGCTTATGCATGTCTACTGTAAGAACGATATTTAAGAAATGCCTTTTTAATTCTTTTTTTTTCCAATTTGCATACCAATAATGTCTGTGCTGCAAAGGATTCTTAAGCACTATGTCTCTTACAAAAGCAGCATGTGCTCAGGCAGGGCAGGAAAAAGCTAAATAACTTTATTCAGGACTCTGATCCTAAAGGCACCCTAACTAACGAAATTTGTTGTTGCTGTTTGCCGAGGTGCAATGTAGCAATGAGACCACGTGAATAAAATAGAGAAATGATTGTCATCTGCCTCTTGCAAAAGCTGTAATTTTGCTTAGCTAGATGCCCTGTTAGGAGAGACATGACTCTAAGTTGTTGCTAGCTTCAAGGGACTGGGAATGAAGAAATTTGCAAATGACAGAGCTCCCTTTAAAGGATGGACAGCTTAATTAGTAAGGACATATGTTAACTGTGGAAAGTGTAACAATTAACTTCTCAGGCCTCTCAGAAAAGCAGAGGGGCTGTGTGGTGCTGCACTTAGATGCTTTCAGAGTCTTCTGAGAACCATGTTTCCGTATGAAGATTTTCAGCGTTAATCTTTGCTAGCCAGTGCCAGGCTTCCCACTACTTTGATTATCTGAAAGTGCATCTGGCTGACCACACCCTCTCATTCATGCTGGGGTGTTGTATGTGTTGATATTCTAGAATGAGTCTGCAGATTTTAAATGCAGAAAATGGAGAAAACGGAGGAAACGTCAATGATGATCTAACGATGGAAGACTGTGGATGTTTCTTTGCACCTCCGGAACCTACAGGGAGACCTTCCATTCTACGCCTGTCCCAGAAAGAAAACTTGCCACCAAAAAGTGTGGCAAAAGCTATGAAGGTAAACTTTTGCTTTTGTATTGATTACATTATTTCTCCTTCTTTGATCATTACTACATGTGCTATTTGGAGCTTGAAAATATTGTGGTGTTCATGTTCTTCCTTTTTTTTCCCTCCTTGCCCCTTTCTTAAAGGTAACTTTTCAAACTCCTCTAAGAGATCCTCAAACTCGAAAAATCTTAAGTCCTACTATGACAGACAAACTTGACACCACTTTCACACTTGATGATTGCGGTGAAGCCTTGGCAGATGATGTTTTATCTGCATCCTTCAATGCTGAGTAAGTAACGTGTTCACTGCTAGTAGTATTAGCAATGTGGGGCATACTCAGGTTAATTTTTCCCCATCATAAACCTGTCTAGTTAAAATATAAGTTTGTATTTTTATAGCAAGAGGTAAACTACATAAAAGGGCCAAAATTAATGCTGACTTTGCACGAACTCTCTTTCAAATACAATTTTCATTACTTTTAAGAAAATTTTATCTTGGTTGTAATATTGAATACTGAACTCAGTTTCTAACTCATCAGTAACTGATTTTGTAGAGATGACTTATAATATGGATAAACAGTTAAAGAGAAAAGAGATGCATTAGGCAAAGAATACAAAACTTCCCGACAGTAAAGCTTTCATGTGAGACTACAACTATTCTGAAGCTAAGCATTAATATATCTTCTGTTGTATGCAGAGCACAGTTTTCAGATTTTTCTCCTTAAGATATATCTTCTGAAAGGTTAGCTTGAATTGACACCTTGAGTCAATGAGTGTTAAGATTAAAGAAAATCTAGCAACGCAAACTGCATATAACATCAATGCCAAGTACAAACAAGTTTGTGTGCATTTATAGTCTAGCAGCCTGGGTCTCAAAGTGGCTCATGGTAGCTGTCTAGAGAAGAGCACAAAGTCTGCAGTCTCTCCATTTGGGGTTTTGCAACTCTCCTTTACTAGAAATATTGTTACAATGGTAGAATAATATAGAATAATACGATGTTATTTAATAAGGCTCAATACATGTTTTTCACTACTGACTTTCATAGCTCCTTTTTTTAAAAAAATGTATAAACATCTGACATCTTTAATTGCCAGTGGCAAGAAGTCTCAGATCTTAACTTTGTCTTCTGCAAGGAATACATCCTTTTGCTTGCTTTTAACTACCTAGTACTTTCATTTGACCCCTATTCTTGTTTTTGGGGAAGGGTACAAGGGAGAAATGTGGGAACATTTTAAATGTTTGGCTGTGAACTTGCACGCAAACTCTAGTTTAGAAAAGTACTTCTGAGCTAGCCGCCACAATTTTTAAATGACTTAATTGCATTTATGCCCCAAACTTGTTTCTTGCACAAATAAATGAAGATCTAGTACATACAAGGTTCAAGTGAGTTAAAAGGGCTAGTGCTGAGTTGGTTTTAGTTAGGACATAGTTGTATATCAAGATATCGCTTTTACCATACATATTCTTTCTACTTTAAAACGTAAGGATCTGCTTGTAGCAAATAAGCAAAAGGACTGGGTGTTGCTGAAGGCTAGTCTCAATAAATTGAAGTTTCAAGCAGGTGTCCTGCTCTTGACTGGCATTTATCAGGTTAAAGACTGAAGGAGAAAGGGAGGGGCCTGAGCAGCTGAACCAGCCTGGGGCTGGGCTATTGCAGGGGAGAGGCGCTCAGAGCGGGTGAGAAGAGCTTCCTGAACTTTTATCTCAGCCTTTGCTTTCGAGCTTATCAAAGTGGTGTCTTTAGTAAGTGACTTTTAATCATGTTCTGTTCTACGGCAGATATGGATGGCACATAGAAATAATAACTTCATGAAGGGACAAAACAATGGGAGGAAATCCTGTTCCAGGAAGTAATGGCTTAACTCTCTGTAGTCTGAGGCTAAGTCTTAGAAGTTGAGTAGAGTTTGGGGAAATAACGTGGAGAGCAATAAATTGTAAAATACCCACGGTAATGAGTGCACAAACTTTCTTTAACTTGTCTTTTTTGCTAGAAAATCTTATCTTTTCTCTTACTGGAGAAGTATTTTCTTGTATACTGCTTTGCTCTTCAGATCTGCCATTGTACAGAGTTTAGAGTTCCTCAAGTCCAGGTTCCGTTTTGGTATGTAGGCCTCCATAGATGAAATTCTGTGCATACTTTCAGGGGAAAAATATCTGCAGAGTGACCCAAGTAATGACTAGAATTGGAGAACCTGAATCATGACTCAGTTTGGTCCATAGACTTGTGAGTCTGTCATGACTCACAGATGAATCTACATGAAGATGTACTACTAGTTGTGCCTGTGTTTGAGCTGCTTGTCATTAATAATTCTTCCTAAGCAGTCTGAATTTCACAGTCAAGTGAAATAGAAGTGTCCATATGCTGTAGTAAGTAAAGCAGTCTCCAGTGATGCCTGGTGTATAATATATAAGGTAATATAGCTCTGAACAGGTACCTTGAGAATACTGACTAGTTTAAAGGATTGATCTCCATGTGTACCAGAGCTCATAACTTCTCACTGTTTAGGTGGCAACTGAATTCTTGCTGTATGATAATCTTTTGCTGTCAGCTGCCTTATGTCTCAAAAAAAATTTGATTGAGCATACAAAGCTACTTGTGCAAACGTATTTCTAAAGATGATTTTGAATGATGTCTTAAAAATAGCTATAGCATGGGTGACCTGACTTTTTTTTTTAATGCAGCGCATGTCAACAAAAGACTGAAGCCGAAGCAAATAATACAGTGAAAAACACACAAATGCCAGAGAAGGTCAGTGCGGCTCCTTACCCAGATGATGAGATGCCAGTGAAGAGTCGAGGTTCCTACAATCTCGATTTTGATAACTTAAATGACATCAATCCCTTTCAAAGTTCAGCGCAGTTGCAGAATTCTCCTGTGAATCTACAAAAGTCTCCTGTAAGAGCATCTAGCATCCCTGAAAAAGCTTCTCAAAAAAGTAATGAGTCTCTTCTGGATGATACAACTTCTTTTGCATCAAACACAGCAAGTACAGAGTGCTCAGGTGAAGAGAAGACTCTTTTCCCTGGAAAAGAATCTGTGTTGAGAGAGCTGGAGTCTAACAAATCCAAGCTGTCCCCTAAGCAAGCAATCGGTGGCTCTGTGCAGGATGCGAAGTCTGTTTCCACAGGTGTGAGCCAAATCAATAGTTCAGTGGCATTAACAGAAGCACCTACACCTCCTCTACAGTCATCCGGTAACTTAGGTCCCAGTGGTTCTGATGTAACTGATTGTCCTAAAACTAGCGAATTGAAGCTTGAGAATGTTTCAGCAGCAGAAAAAGCCTCTGCAGAAGAGTCAAAGCCTATGGAAGAGGTGGCTATCTCCAAAGGGGAACCTACAGAAAAGCCTGGTGTTACCAAGGCTGGACCAGTAAAACTGGAATTTGACTTTGATAATACCACTGCTAGAAAGCCACCTCCTAAGAGACTAGGTAAAAGACCTGGAATTAAGCCACCTTCCAAAAAAACTCCTATTAACAAAACAAAACCAGAGAATACTGAAGTGCAAAATAAAAGTAATGTGGAAGATGAAATCCCTGTTCCCAAAGCATCTTATAAGTTTGACTGGGACAAATGTGATGATCCAAACTTTAATCCGTTTGGAGGAGGCTCTAAAATTTCCAGCTCACCCAAGTGTTCTAAACCTAGCTCTCAGGAAGGTCACCTGCAGGAGGAGCAGGACAGAACATCATCAAGAAGGGAGCCTCTTCCAGGGGAGCAGGATAACACACCAAGTACCTGTGAAACTCTTGAGAAAAGAGAACCCGGAAGTCTGTGAGTAAATCTCTACCTGAATGTAGAAGCACCTTGAACTAATGTGAGGAAAAGATGGTTAAATGATATCTCGAACTAGTTGATTCCTACTTCTTTGACTTCCTCTGAGGTTGTCTGAATCTGTTGTGCATTGTAACCTTTAACAACACCTTGCAACAGCAGAGATCTCCTTGGGGAAACCATCCTCAGATGGCTAGCTTTGGGCAAAAGGTGTTCTTAAATCTGGTGGAATGGGAGGCAACACGCGTATATGGGAAGAGCATTAGTACTTTGGTCAAGTGGTTCTTTCCCAAATTCTCCAAGATTAGAGTAAAATGTGGAGAATTGGGTGACTGCTGCTGCCTTAAAAAAACACAAAACAAAACAAAAAACCAACAAACCACAAACAAACAAACACCACCACCATCGAAATACCCAACCAGACAAAAAAAAAAAAGCCAGGTAAGTAGGCAGCAGAGTTGCACATCATGCAGCACCTGAAGGGAGTAGGCAATTGTCTCTGCTTAGTGTCCTGGCTGAACTGAGGTGCTGTTGCTTCCTTGCATGTCCTTTGTGTCTGAATGCTATCTCCAATAAAAAGGCCTGTCACTAAAGTTGCATTTTTTTGGCACCACGTAAAACTTTTTGAGAATGGGAGATGTGTTGCCTTTCCTAGAAAGTCTAACTATTAAAATGTCAGCATTGCTCTAGATGGCCCAGTGCTTATCAGAACTAGATTGATACAAGATGTTCATTTGACAGAAACATTTGCTTTTTTGATCCCTGTATATCATGATCAGCTACCCTTTACTAGGGTGAAAAGTCTGTGCTGTCAACAGTAGCTAAAGTATTGGACTTCTCTAATGAAGTTCTGTACTTTATACCAAGAATCACTGCATTACTTTGGGAAGAGTGGCACACTGCTTTTAATTCTGTTCTTAATTAAACAAGAAGCCTATCTTTAATTAAAATAATGGTCTTAACAAATGGAAATAAGACAACAGTGTTAAATGAATAGAAATAAGTGATACTGCTGTGACTTTCTGCTTCCCAGGTAGCACTGCTCCTGATGGAGGGAGAGCTTTCTGTTGCTTAAGTTGTCAAGACTCTGAATTTACATCACCACCCTCCTTAGAGCTTTCTGTACTGTGGCAGTAGAAACTCTCAAATAAGTTTACTTTGTTCAATGCTTCAATATATCTGGTAAACAGTATTCAGAACTATCTGTGTGACTTGAATTTTTTTTATTTGCTTTAGGGAAGTCAGCAAACAGACTGTGGTAGAAGACAAGCTGAGAACTCAAGACAAGCCAGAAGTTCAAGCAGAAGCTGCACCTCTAGGACAGATAGACATGGTGAGGTATAGGAAAGATAGCCAGTTCTTACCAAATTGTTCCATGAAACAGAGTTCTTTGACTTAACCTGTCAAACTCCTGTTTGGTATTTTGTCTAAGAATGTGTGTTTTCCTGTGTCTTCAGCATCTCTAGAATGAATATCAACTGTGCAGACTTGTCTTTTGAAGGTAACATCAGAGACAGCCAAATTGGTACCTTGGTATTTAGTGTCTTTTTTGATCAGGAATCATATATTACAAACATAAGGGTGTGGACTCTAAAAAATGTCTCCTGTATAATATGAGCTGTTGGTAGTTTAGTTTCTGTGCCTGGGAACTCTTGGTTTATTATGCTGACTAGCCATAATAAACTGACTGCCCAGCTAGTTTATGACAAACCAATCATTATCATGATTTTTTTTCATTGTATTTAAATCACTATTTGAACAGTAAAAGGTATTGTGTGTTTTCTCATCAGGAGAAGCAAAAGAGTCCATCTAAAATGTCTCCAGCTAACATCTCCTCCCAAGATAATTTGGTTTCTGCTGACAGTGGAGAAAAGTCGATGTCTGCAGATGAAAATAAACCTAGTTCCCACAAAACTGAAATAACAGCAGATGAGCAGACAGCAAGTACTGAACCTGACGAAATCTTCAGACCATCATCAGAAGGTAAGGACACTTCTTTAGAACAGTCTGAAAGTATATTGTTACAGTAACCTCTGTGTATATACTTCTCTACTTAAATTTTGGCATTGATTCTTGTTTTTGTCTCTCATTTTGCTCTTCTGAAAGGACTGTAAAACCCATCGTGACTGGCAGGGGTGGGAAACGTACTTAAGCTTATCTGTAACTTTTGCTGGATTAAGTTAAATTCAAAGCTGGCCGTTGGTGTTCAGTTGCCTGGAAGGATGAAATTTAGGCTGGTACAGAAATGATGTTTTTAGAGTTTCATCGACAGCTTTCCGTGCTGAAAAAATGCTCCCTTAAAATCACTTCTGCTATTCAGAAAACAGTGTATTGAGAAATAGCTATTTCATTGTTCAAATCTGAGCTGTCTGCTAATGTTAATGGCGAGATTGCCAATCTTACTCTTCTATGAGGCATTGTATAAAAGAGTAGAATATCTGAGTGTGCTTGCTACTTTAACCATAGGACAACAGAAGTTCTCAACTGTGTGTTAAATTCTATGTATTCTTAAAGTATTTGAGGACAAACGGAAACTGTAAGTTCATTTAGCTTATAAATTTTGCCTGATTTTTTTTTTTTTTTTTTTTACTTTTTTCAGGTCCAGATAAAAATAGAATATTTTTAGCAAGTGTAAAACTAGAACTCATTATGTGAGAGCAGGGATTTACTTGCTTTAGACAGATGTCTGTTTCTGTCTGCGGGTGCTTCACTCTAAGGTATGACAATATTGCATCTTCACTATATCATTTCCTTCTTTTCCAGTTCTAGGAATGGGCATAGAAATAGACTATCTGGAACAGTTTGGGACTTCATCAGTAAGTATGACATTGAAATGTTTTGTTTACCTCCCTGGCAGAGGGGACAGGAAAGGAAAATGAAACTGTCAAGCCTGAAATGTTTTTGTGAAATAACTTCACTTTGAACTAGCCCCCAGAAATACAGGTTCTATTCCAAAGGAATGTGTCTACAAGGCTGGGCAGGTGGTGGTGGTCGAAGGAACAGTCATAAGCAATTCTGCTAAGGATCAGAGGTCTTATGCTTTCATTTTGCAAAGGTGTTATTTTTCTTTAATAGCAGTGAAACTGAGATGGATGACATTTCACCTCTCTGGTTGCCAAAACTGCAAGAACATAATGCTTTGAAAGTGCAGGATCATTGTTTTGAAAAATATTTCTTTCCAAGTTCTTTTGTTTTATGGGCAGTTTCAGGAAATCTGTCTCTAAAATGGGCATGTCATGTTCTAATCAGTTCAGCTTATTTATTCTTTCTCCTACTTTGGTCCAGAGTAGGAGAGGCTCTGAATTTACAATGAATACACTGAATTGAAATTGTTTTTTGATCATGCTGTGCTTGTTCTTGTTGTATGAGCAAAGACAAAGAATGACGTGCACTGCTTGTTTGGCTTACAATGCTATCTTTCCCTTTCAGTGTCTTCTGCTGGTTTTGAGTAGTTCATGAATATTTGCCCTTTTGGTTTTGTCTGTGAGCAGATGGAGTTCACTTGATATTACATAAGGACTTAAGCGTGTGGGCACCGAGTTCTCTTATGTAACTTTTCCTCCTGAGAACAATGCTCTGGCCACTGAAGAACAGGCTCACCCTCTCTCCAGAGGATTATTTATGTGCGTGTGTGGGATGTGTGTGTTGTGCTATGGAGCAGCAGATCTGCCAGTTTATGCCTCTTTCCCCTCAGTTCAAGGAGTCTGCCTTGAGGAAACAGTCGCTGTATTTGAAGTTTGACCCTCTGTTGAGAGACAGTCCAAGAAAACCAATTTCTGGTACTACTGAAACAAACATGAATGTCATGACAGCTCCACATCAGTGTGGGTAGGTATTGACTTAGGCTAGGCTCTAGTACAAAGCTTTACAAAGAAAGGCAGTGCTTGAATATAATGGTGTATGTTTGTTCATTTTTAGTCCCGTTGCTAATATAAATAAATTACTTGAGGAAACTGAAAAGCCTGCAGCGAGTCTTCAAAATGAAGAAAAACCAAAAGGACTAGATCTCCTGGGAACATTTACAACTCCTGTAAGGGCATCTGGAGTGGTATTTGGTTTCATGTTGATATTTTGGGAAGGGGATTGGGCTAGGTTCTGGACTTAAGCATTACGTGGATATTCTAAGGATCACTTATTTAAATAATGCTTATGTAAACTGTTATCTTAAACAGGTTGGATACTCACTTATATCAAAGTTGAACTTTTTGGTGGACTTAATTTTCTTAAGTATTAAAAATCTTTGTTGTGGAAACTGGTGACATTGCACATGGTCTAAGAGAATTTGAGCTCTTCTTAAGAATGCTTTAATCAAGCAGTCTTTCATGCAGCTGAAGCCACAATTTTAATTGCACCACTGGGATGAAAAGCACTACTTTTGATTAAACTTGATGCTCTACGGTCTAAGGGTTATAGTTTGAACAGCCTTTTATCAACAGATCTGCACACAGCAGTTCCTCCTGAAATGGTGCCTTTTTTTCTGGTGGGGAACAGTGTGGTGTATTCTGCTTTGTTTCTGTTAGCTATAATAGGTGGATAGCAGTTTGTGTTATACCTTAAAGATAACTACATGGTTCAAAAAGATATCTACAAAGTAAGAAAGTTATGGTAACAAAGTTATGGAGGTATATTGGGTGTTAAGTAAAATATGTTGATTTAGTGTTGAGTAATCTGCATGCAACTAATCAATGGCATGAAAACAGGAATCTACTGAATCTCCACTTTTTTCTTCCTCTTAACAGGACACAGAACCCCTAATTCCAGACTCCCTGACTAGTGACATTTCTCCACTCCCTTTTGCTGCTTCCACAAACACTGCAGTGGATGCTATTATAGATGTGCTAAAATATAGCCAAAAAGACATGGATGCAGCTGTTGAACTGGTTAAGAGAGAGGTATGGTGACCCTTCCAAAGCAGAACTTTGTGCAGCCTTGAAAGCCCCTTGTGTTTAGATTATCTGGTATAAATATCTATACTTGGTAATTCTTCCTATTGTACTTGACATAAGCATCTCATCCTGAAAAGCTTGCTGTGCATATGGTAGGAGTAGTAGGTATAGAACTCTTCAGAGCTGATATCTAAGGAAATGTGGTAAACTTCACTATTAGTCAGGTTCTGCCTTAGAAGTGGTCAGTATTAAAAAGCATCCATTATCAGATAGAATGGTTAGGCTTAATATCAGTGATTGGAATGCTTTTTATTAAACCAGGTAGGAAATACCTCTTCTTACCAATGGGAAGGACTTCTTACACAATTATTTCCTTAAAACAAGATAAAACTGTAATGCTAATTCAATGCAGTGATGTCTTTTTTTGTTTTCCCTCTGGAATAGGGAGGCACAACAGTATGTCCAGCTAATAAAATAAAAGTGAGATCTGGAGCTTAGTCTGGAGGAGAAAAACATGAGAATTAGTTAGTGGGACTTCAAGCATATCCTGTAACTATATCACTACAGGAATGCTGTTGAACACCCATCTTTTTACTGATGCAAGAAGAGTTATGTATCCACTCACTTCAAAAAGCAGAATACTTGATTTGTTGTGGCTTCTGGATTATATAACATTACAAATGCTAAATAATTTGAGAGGTAATTAAGCATAAATGTCCTTACAGCTAATCATGTCACTTCAAAATTACCTTCAGGAGAACACGGAGCATTCAAAATTCCTGACTGGCTCTGTCGGGTGTCCTTAGAGTCACTGCCTGCAGCAAAGATGACCTGTGGTTATTTGCTGCTCAAGTCATTCTTTCCACTTAGGGTACAAAGATACTGGCTTTTCTAGGAGTAACTCTTGCTTGCTGTCATTTAGGAGGACACTTTTAGCCAGCATATTGTCTAATCCAGGAAAACAAGTGCAGCTTTGACAGGACAACTCTTAGTGCATTGATCTAAAATGAAGAATTTATATAACAGGGGATAAAGACTGTAATATCTTAAAATTGGGGCTCTAATCTCTCGTTTCAGAGGTGTATTTTAAATATGACAACATAGTTGTAGCAAGACAGGTGTGACTGGATGATTCCAGCTGTGTGTCATATAAACAAAAATGCTTGGAATTACTATATTAACATTAAAGGAAGACAAATTTTAAGATGACTTCTTAGTGACAGAACTCGAGAGTGGGAGGAGAGGAAAAAACCTCATTGTTTCCCTTCTGGGCAAATGCAGTGCTTAAGAGGAGCATGTTTTGGTTTTTTGGGTCTACTGAACAACTTCTGAGTTTGCAAATGCAAGTTTCTAGCCAGTTTCCATCTTCACCCATTTTTGGTTTTGTAACACTTATTTCTAGCCTAACTATTGTTAATTCTTTATATTTTGGTACATTCTTTTTTCACGTCTGCCTCCCTGTCATCTGAAATATTACGATAAATTTAAAACTAGTTTTCTCAAAAAGAAATACTAAAAAAATCAGTGTACTACAGTATACTGTGCAACTTTGAGGTGGAATCAGCAGTAATCACATTGTCTTGTTAAAAATTCCAGGTTGTCTTATATATTTTGGGCTCCTTACTGAAGGTCTCACAAACTGCAGTCAAATATCACTGTTAAGGTTCTTAATAGAAACTCCAAGACAAAATTCAATTTATGGAGTTTGCACAAAGCGTTTAGCAAAGAGTGCTTATGCTGCTTAATACTGTTACCATGAGCTCTGCTTTAATTCAGCTGATGTGGAATAGGTGTGGTTACTCTTAAGTGAACTGAAGCATCTTTAAATTTGGAAACATAGTTGGGGGAGGATTAAATGTTGAGTATAAATTATTCCAAACAGCAAATTGATCTTGACTAGGATAGACTTCTATTATTTGTACTTTCCTCTGTTAAGATTAGCAGATTTTTGTGGTTTATTTTGCCTGCCTTTTAAATACATGTCACCTGAGATAATATTTCTTGAGAACATAACTGGCCAAGAAATTATGATCTACATGTAGGATGGGTAAGAGTAGCCAAGAGATTGACTGAGGTGGTTCCAATCTTGCTATTTGAAAAGAGATATTGGTAACATTGAGTGGGAATCATGCATATAAAAATCTGCATGTCAATCCACATCTTATTTTACTCACGTTTGTAATGAAATACTTAATTTTGATTCTGTTAAGCAGTTAGAATGTAGCAGTTAGAATTCCATATCAAGTTATAAGTATTCCTAAGCTGCCGTTCAGACTGTTCTGAGTATCAAATCTTGTATCTCTTCCTGTGCAAGAAGTAAAAGTTTACTTTTTTTCCTCAAAGGTTCAAGAGAAACAGTTGGAGACTCAAGAATGGAAAAGGAAGTATGATGTGCTGCATATGGAATACAAGGAAATGGGGTATGAATATGTCCTGATTTTTATATCAGCTTGTTTACTCCAGCAGCTTTTTCTAACTTATATTCAACACTTTTTTGTGTTTTTTAGAAAAATAGTCGCTGAGTTCGAAAGTACAATAACACAAATGATGGGTAAGTTCCACACTTATGCTTTGAATAGCTTGGGGCCATTGGGGCATGCTTAACCTCAGTTTACTAACTGAAGTTAGTAGTCTGTCACTTCTGATAGCATAAATATTTCAAGTGCTTCCAGGGTGAGTGTAAGGTTTCAGACTAAGTAGTTAGTTACACTTTTATGCATATTCTTACGGACATGATGTCGCTTGGTGGGTAATGATGGCTTCCTGAATCGGGCATGAACACATCTTTTTCTTATTCTCCAGTGGAGTGTGATCTGTGGGTTTATTAAATCTGGCAGATCCAGTTGTCTGTACCTTGTGTTTAACTGCTTATCTGACCTCATTTCAGTGATAAGATGTCAGTAGAAGTTCTTGCTGGACACATCAGGCTTTTACTTGAGCTTCAAAGCTAGGAAGATATTGAATGAAACTCTTATTGTATAGGTAGATTCTCCTAGTTCAAAGCTGAATAGCCTAATCTGTGCCTTGCTTAAATTTAGTTCTTTGAGGAAACTGAATATTATGTCAGCTTTTTGTGCTTCTTTAAGCCTGTGGGGAACATAGCTCAGGTGTCCTAACAAAAAATTGTCCTTAAAGAGTTTGTTGTGCTAGTTTGGCTTGTTATCCCAGTCTTCTCTGGATCTTCCAGCTATTGTGTACATCTAGTAAAAAATATTTTTTTAATTCCTTCTATCACAACACTTGGGGCTTCTGTTATGGTAAACTTGGGTGTAATATTTTGACTACATAGCAGGAAAAACGATGATTTGACAAGCACCTTATAACTGGTCTTTAACAGCTTTAGGGTTGGTGTGAGGTAGTATGTAGTAAATAAAGAGAATATGACTGCTTCCCTAAAAGCAAAGCCATGGTGTCCTTTCAGAGGAGCATTATGCTCCTCTGAAACCCTTTGCATTATCTGAAAACTTATGCATTATGAAACCTTTTTTCTGCTTAAGAGGAATAATTGAAGGTGTAGGGGTTATGTATCCATACTATGAAACTAGTTTTATGCTAGTGTAATAACTATCATGAGCATAACCCTTTGAATTCCACTTTCTTTAGAGGATGCTCAGAAGCAGAAGGAATTTTCAAAGAAAGAAATGCAGAGGATGGTGGAAGAGAAGCAACAAGTCATTTCAGATCTGAACTCTATGGAGAAATCTTTCTCTGAACTCTTCAAACGATTTGAAAAACAGAAAGAAGTGCTAGAGGGTTACCGCAAAGTAAGATGTTATAACGTAAATAATATCCTTCCAAGATAATTGAAACTTGGTGGAGAGGTAATGATGGATTTCTAGAGCAGCCATTAATTAGCTAGTATAGGCACTACCTGTAAAACCAGGTGCTAAGTTGTTTAAATAAAGATTTAAAAAATTACTGGTTTGTTGTATTTAGTTGCTGGCTTGAAGTATGATAATGATCTCTCTGTTAGAAGCCAAAGTTTCTTCGAACAGAAGAATGAGCTGTTTGTTGCTGCAGGCATATCACTTTTCTGTTAATCATAGAGACAGACTCGCATGTCACAACTGCTGTGTAAGGGCAGGTTGTTTCCATTACATCATGCTGAATGGAGGCTGAAGAGGATTTGCTATTGCAAGTCAAAATAGTGTTATGTAGCTAAAAACCAAACAAACCAAACCAAACAAACAAAACCCACACCACCAAAAAAACCCCTCAAACAAAAACAAAACAAAAACCCTTCAAACTTGGTAAAGTCAGGCCTTCATTCTGTAGTGTTTTCAGAGACTGGAGGAATGAAGCTAATGAGCAACATAAGCTATAGTTTCTTGCATGAAATGCATTAAAATTGATTCATTGGTGTTTGAAAAAAAGTGCCTTCAGACTTTTCCCTTCAGTAATCCTTTAATGTCCCCTATTTACTCAAGCTTAGAACTAGCCTGTTACAAGTTTTCTAGTAGTCTAGGTTTGAGAAACAGGCATGATGTCTGTTACGACTTAAGTTTCTGCCTTCCTACCACATGTCAGCCTTCCTTCATCTTGTGTCCCTTCCTTCTCTCCACCTGAAATTCAGAAACCCTTTCCTTAGCACAGAGTTAAAGCACCACTTGGAAAGAGAGTTGCTCAATTCAAGAGCTGGAATTAGCAGAGTCTTGGCATTTATTTCAAACAGTTCCAACTTGTTATAATAGCTAATAAAATAAGGTGTCATAGTGTCTGTATGTACCAAGGTAACTTTCTTGCTGTTAACATTGGACTCAATTATGTCAGGGTCCAAAGCCTCAATCATTCCATGGATTCTCTGAAATAGTTGGATTTCCCCTTTAGTAAAGTTTGCTACTAAGTAAATAGTATATTGGGAGGGAAATAAGGTGAATAAATCTCAGTTGCAAAGCTAAGAGTTGAAAGGAGAGACCTTCAGTCCCTGTATAGGCCTGTGAGGCTTCACCATTATTCCTGTTACTCTTATGAGCAAATATTGCTGCTTCAGTGTAGTCAAACAGCCCATTTGTGGAGTGGAGAGATTCTTCCATCTACTAGCATATAAAAAGCTAACTAAGTTTCTTGGTTTTGAGACAGAATGAAGAAGCTCTGAAAAAATGTGCTGAAGAATACCTGGCTAGAATTAAAAAAGAGGAGCAGAGATATCAGGCATTAAAGGCACATGCTGAAGAAAAGCTGCATCAGTAAGTACCACGTCAAGAAGCCAAGTGCTGGGAGTGAAATATATATCACAGTTACTGCAAAATGTTGTTGACTTGTAGCAAGACTTGGCTGAAAATGTTTTTAGCTTGGGGTTTCATCCGAAGTACAAGCATCTAGTGTGATTCTGTGAACAGTTTTGCTGTGCTGTCTGAAGGGAATGTAAACACCATCTTGCTTCCATTTCAGAGCAAATGAGGAAATTGCCCAGGTGCGAAGCAAAGCGAAAGCGGAGGCTGCAGCGCTGCAAGCCAGTCTCCGCAAAGAACAAATGAGGATCCAGTCTTTAGAGACAAGCCTTGAACAAAAGGTTAGTCAAAATGCCACGGGTGAGTGTCTTCAAGCTGCTGCCTTAGATTAGGTCAAGAAGTACTTCGTACCAGTGCTGTAGAAATAGCCATGCTAAGTGTGCTGGTTTTGTTGGCTTCTGTCCTGGCAGGCTTTGGGAAATAGGCATTGAAACTCAAGGCACAACTCTTATGTCAGCTCATCTGTATGTTTAGATTTTTTTGGAGCAAAAGGTCTGTTCCCATAGGTGGGTCACAAAAGTGATCAATCTAGGCTCCTGTGTCAGGAGGTTGTCTGAACTCTTGAAGGAGATGGTGATCTAAAACTTAAACATGTCCCAGAGCAGAATCTGGGGATGAATCTTGAATAACTGTCTGGTTCAGCATGTTCATAACCATGATTTGTAACCTATTAGCACTAATACAGACTTTGTATTGACTGAACTCTTTCAGTATTGTTTAGGGCATTAATCCTTGTATTTGACATTTCGTATTATACTGATAGTCTTAGAGTGGCTTATAAAAGCACATCAGTCTCCTTTTTTAGAAACCTTCAAAGAAAAAAGCTTTTTGAGAGTCAAGTCATATTGCTGGAAATGCATGCTATGAGTTTTACTGCATCATGGTTGTATCTTTGCCAGTGTTGAGGATTCAGAAATAGATAATACTGACACGTTCCTGTAAGGGAAAAGTCCAGTATTTGCGTTAGTCTTCAGCTTATGGCTAAGGTTTGCATAGCTGAGGAAAAAGTGACCTGTAACTGGAGACATGAGACAAGCCAAGCCATTTAATGCAGAACTAGTTTTGTTCCTGTTATAGGTTCAGTAATATGTTATGTTAAACACTCTTATTAAAAGGGTTTGACCGTATAAGGAATTATAACAAACTGGAAGTTATTGCCACATGTCAGTAAAAGCATCGAAGCAGCATGCTACACAGTTGTCTGTCTCAAAGATTAAAATCTAAACTGTCACTGTCTTGAATTTCAGTGCATCTAACAGACTTTGAGTCTGAATAGTCTTATTTCCCTAGATCAATTGGTCTTCACATTATGGGAAAATCTGTGGAAGAAGTAGAGACAGTATAGTGGACTGTGACTCATTTCTGAAGGCATCTGAGGCTGTTATGTGACCTTTGCAAAGTAGGATGTCCTTTAGAGTAAAAATGCCCTAGTCATTAGCATGTAAATGGACTTTCTGTCCCACATGTAGGAAAACATGACTTGTGACTCAGCTGACTACATGGATGTAGCATAGCTTAGGCATACCTCAGACTCACTCCTTTTTTTTTATTCCTGTCTTCAACAGACTAAAGAAAATGATGAACTAACGAAAATCTGTGATGATTTGATCTCGAAGCTGGCTAAAAATTGATAGCTTAACTGTCTTGTAAATATGTCTAGTATCTCTTCCTGTCTTGTGTGTTCACTCACTTTTTTAATTGTGTATGTGGGGAAGAAATAAAACTCTTGATTTGCACTTGTCTTGCGTATTATTTGCTGTATATTTTGCAGGAAATATTGAATTTAAGTTCAGTTGCTGCTTCCAGTAGGTGACAATGTCTTGCATAATATTTTCACATGTTGCTCAAAGGAAAAACTTTTAATGGTCTCACTGTCAGTCTTTTCCCTGTTGAAGAACACCAGGGTTATGTGCTTTGCTGGTGGAGGTCAGCATGGGCCATGTCACTTATTTTGTGCTTCCTGCTGTCTCACTTAAATCGAAACATTCCAGAGTTACAAGATTATAACAAAACTTGACCTGTCACAAATGCTATAAAGTATTTAGTAATGGAAAAAAAAAAATGGAACTTAGTTTTTTGAGAGAAGCTGGTGTGATTCCTTTTTTGCAGGCAAGCTGAGCAGAGCACTGAATAGCAGGGCAGATGACTTGCTACTGTCTCCAGGATTTTTTTTCATATCATTAGTCTGCCTGATGCTCTTGACTTTCAAGTCACCACTTAAATTCCCTGCCACTTGCCTGCAATGGAAAGCCTTGGGAGATGTAGGCTGCAGGTCACAGGTTATGATTAAGTCAGCTTTAATTGGGGCTATAGCAGACATCTTGGATAAGCTGTTATTACCTTACAGATGTTAACGGGATTGTCTCATTGCAAGCTACAGCTTTTTATTTTTGATATTGCTGTATTGGGGCCCTTTTCATGTAAGGGTAGTTTGCCAGGGCAGGTGGAAAGATGAGTAGTAGTGCTTAGGAATTGGGGGTCTACTCCATAGTTAGGTGTTAGTGCTCAGTGTTGTGTGTATTGGCAACTGTGTAGCAGGAATACCGCATAGTAATTAACACAATGGTATGTGGGGTTTTCTTTGTGGTTTCTGCACCAACCTGAGAGTGTCAGTATGACAATATTGAATACCTGGCTCCAGAAGTTGTGCTGCTGTATGTTTTCTTTAACTTGTAGCTTAGGAAAGTGCCAGATAGTAGCAGAGAAAAAAAATTAGTCATGTAACTGAGTGCATGAAAGCAAAGTTTACTCCCTGCCTCAATTTCAGAGAGCAGGAATTACTCCAGACTGTCTTGGGGTGTTCCTTTGTATATAGACTCAACAATGAAAGAGAGAAATCTTGCATTTGGCCTAATTTGTGACCTGTCTTGCTCATGTGTGTTTAATTATGGAAAATGATCTCTCAAGTCCTCAAGGAGCACTGAGGCTGCAGACTGATGTTAGTTTACATGAGATAAGGTTCAGCATACAGCCACAAAGGCTGGACCTGCTCATTCCTCTGTGGTGTTGGATCATCTCAGTGGTGTGATGAGCCAGACAAGGGAAAGGGTGGTGACTGGACAAAACTGCTGTTTTGCAGTTGGTCAGCGTGCTGGGCAGGCTCATTTTGTACATCTTGCACAAAAAGAGGGGTAGAAAAGGGCAGAACATTTCAGCAGAATCCTTGGCTAGATTAATGCAAAGCTGAACTTGCTTTACTGACCTCATCAACCTGCATTATTAGGGATAAACCTGCAATGCTAAAACTTTCCACAAGATGTAGCTGCTGCTCTTTGAAATATTGGCTGCAGTAGACCAGGCTGTGCTTCAGCCCATTGCAGTGCTGGACATCATCCCTCTCTAGTTGTGCTTCATGCTAAAAGACAATTGTTTTGATGGATTCCTGTTGGAAAGGATAAAGAGCTACAATGTGATGTATGCCAACAGACTGCAGGTAATTAGAGACAATGCTATCTGGAGTTCTCGTGCTGCAGGTGCCAAAGTATTAAAGCACTGTGTGCGTTTTTAGGCAACTTCTGCGTGAGGGAGCACTGAGATCTTCCTTACCTCTATTCCTTCAGAGTAAAATGCCTTTCTCCTATTTATGCAGAATATCTCTGGTCCAGTAGTTGTCTGGGTGAAGGGAGAAGAGCTGCGGGGTGGAAAAGGGAGGGGAGACTTTCAACTTATTTTGTTGTGTTGCTCGAATATAGTGACATTAGACATCACTGGTGGATGTGGATGCAGAGGTAGTCCAGTAGAAACCAGTATACCAAATACAGGTGCTGTGTTAGTGTCGTTTCCTGACAGCTCTCATTTGGTCTCGTATCACACGTTATTAATAACTATACCTTGTGTGGCCAGTTATTGTCTGCTGATATTAGATAACGGAAACTGCACTTCAGTGTGATGTGGAAAGATAACATGCTGCACGTCTGTCATCTGTGATCACCGTCTGTCAAATCTGCCCGAGGCCCTGCTGTTCCCTGGTCGTGTCAGTACTTAACACTGACGGTATGTGAAAACCAAGGCTTAAATGGAGATTGCTGTAGGTGCCTGGACTCTGAAGAGGATGAGTGAACAGTTTTTTTGAACATGAGTCCACCCCAAGGTTTAACTTCAAAGCATTACCTGGGTTTTGGCTTGAATTAACTATATTTTGCTTGCCAAAAGTGGAAAGGCTCTGCATTTTTAAGCTGCTCAGAAGGGACAGCTTATTTTTCTCTGCAGGTGCAGCACTTAATTCCAATTGAGCCTCCACCTGTAAGAATTTAGTATTTTGTAGTTCCTAGCTGAAAATTATTTTATAAATGTTACCTTCCTCATTTTAAAGAACTGTAATCTTTACTATCCTAATGCTGGACAGTCCCCTTCAGAAGAATCCATACAATGTAGATGGCCAGTTGCACATTAATGAGTTTGTGTGAACTGCTGTGTGTAAAATGTGTGTGTTTCAGTAGAATTACTGTACATCTACTGAGATAACAAACCAGCCAGCTTGGTTCTTACCTTATTGTTGTTTACTTACTTAATCTCATCTGATGAGAACTGGCCTCTCTGCAGGCAGGTAATAAGAGGGAAAATGATACTGCCTGCTGCCTCTGCTCATTTTGTTTTATTATTTATACGAATAATTACTAGGTGCTGTACAAACAGAGGATGACAGTTCTTGCTCCAGACAGCCTGTTCCTCGTCCAAGTATGTGGGAGGATGTATTTTATTTTAGAACTGATCAGGGTGGATCAAGGTACTGAAGCTGCTTGCAGGTTCTAAGAGCATTAGTGTGTTTATATTAAGGGCTTACAGAAATCTTTTTAACACCTTTTCATGGCATTTCTTGCGTTCTCATGGAAGTCTTCAGGATACACATCTGCCTTTGGACTCTTGAACATTCTGCATGCAGGTAATATGTGCCATATACTTACAATGATGCTGTTCAATCTCTTTTAATAGGACTTTTTCTTCTCTTAAGTTTCTAAAGCAAACATAACTGTGTAGCCTTGTGGTCCAAAGTCGTCGTCTTTTCAACCGTTAACCACTTCTGTTCCATCAAACCAAATTTTCAGCAGAACACTCATCTTGGTCCAAGCACAGATTTTAGTATCTTGTGTAGTTAAAAGACTTTGGTTCAGAAGCCATGGCTGAAACCCTGCTGGATTCAGAGAATGTCTCCAGATTGGTCCTCATGGGTTGAATTCTCACTAACTTTCTAGTCCTTTTGTGCTGCTCTGACAGAACAGAGTAATTAAAGAAATGCCATAGCTTGACATGAGAGAATTTCAAGAGTCATCTTGGTGTAAAACTGGAACCAGGCAAGGCTGTGAATCAAACTCTGACTTCAACTGAACATTTAAACATGCAGCTTCACTTCTAAGGCTGCAATTTATACCTCTAAAGCAGGTGTAACTCATCTTTTCCCCCTCCCTGTTATAAAAAATTGTGCAGAAGAAAACCAGACAAATAATGGACCGTCTCCTATTTTTCCACAGTAGGAAAATAAATCCTTTCCTTCCGAAGGATTTATTACCTGAGCCAGTAAACAACAGAGCATTTTAAAACAGAAATGGGAAATTAACACTATTTTGGCATTAGAAAACAAGATTAAAAAGCATTTAACTTCAGCATGCTGTATGAGGAGCTCTTCGCCTTTTCAGAAGTCATTAGATCATGACATGACTAATCTTTTTAGAGTTTTCAAAGACCAGTGTGGCTTTGACTTTGTCAAATGAATCTGTCACAGCACCTGCTTTCTTATGGATTTCTTTTCCTTTCCAGTATACCTAGCGCAGACAAACTAAATGATCCACATGAGGGAAGGTGAAGGAAGTTCCTCATGAGTTTCATCCTATTTTTTATTATGCTGCCAGTAAAATTAATTGCATTTTACGTCAGATATTTGCTTTTCAGTGTTTACTGCCAGGTTTTTGCCAACGATGTCTTGCTGTTTGAAAGTCTCTCTAGTAGTTTGCACACTCAGAACCTGTGCCAGACCCTGATTTTTCTCTCTTTTGGCAGAGAGCTTCCCAGTGATAAAGTTCTGCTGTCCTTAAGATGGTTATGGTGTAGCTTTATTCATCTCTATGGAGTTTCTCCTGGCTCTTGGTGTGTGAGGACAGTCCCTTGGCCACTGTCACTTATCAGGAGTGGATGGAGCTGGGGACCAGCTTGTCTGTGTTTGTGTGACAGGTCTCTGTGGCCCAGAAGCAGCTGTGACTGTTTAATGGGGTTGACACACTCATGGGTTGCAGCAGAGGACCAAGTGTGCTCACGTGTCCTATGACTTGTTCAGCCTGAGGAAAGAGCCACTGGGGACACAAACATGGTGAATCTTCCTCTCTTTTTCTCTTTAAATCCACTTAAACTTGCAGTGCAGAACTGGGGGCAAAATCTTCAGACCTTTCCAATACTCACTTCCACATTGCCTTAGTCCCCAACTTGGTACCTAGCCCTTTTGTACAATGCCAGGGTCAACTTCAGACTATTCTGGAGGAAAATGGTGCAGGATGACATGAAGCTATCTAATGAATCATTTAAACTTTTTTCTTTCTGTATTCCAAGCTTGCTGTGCAATATTGCATCCTGGAGCCCAGTTAACTGCTTTGCCTTTTCCTTTTTCATTTCTTTTAATGTCTTAATCAGATTGCTTTCTATTGTCTGATTTAACTTGATCCTCAAAGAAACAGTTTCCCTGCAGTGCCATGTCTTTTCTTATTTTTTTCCAAATCAAGAGCCTATATCACTCTCTCACAACACAAGTAAATGTTGTGCTTTTCAAATTCAATCAACCCATTTCCTTTTGGACAAGTTCTTCAAGGCGGTTCTCCGTTATTCCATCTGAGGAATACAGCAGCAAAAAGAAAAAAGCTAACAGAAAGGTGATGCTGGCTTTGGGGGACTGAGCAGCGTATTAATTGGTGTGAATGGGCTGTGCATGCTGGATGGCACCAGTCAGGTCCAGATGGTGAGGGAATCCAAATGTTTTCCATTAATTTCTTGTCTGGGATTTGTCCCCAGTTTAAGTAGACAGGTAACATTAAGGAAAAACCACTACCATTATATGGTAGACCCAGAAAAAATAAAGGTTTTTTTGAAAGTTACTTATGCAATGTTCCATCATGTGGGAAGTTCTACTACTTGTCAGTCTTTTGGCACCTGAAACAACATCCTCTGCGTTTCTTTCCATTAGCAAACCCCACTGGACTGTGTTTGGGAGCAAGCGACAAGTGTTACCCTGGTTTGCACTGAGGAGTCGTGTGGGAGCCTGTGCCCAGCAGCTGATAATTTTATTTATAATCGTGGCGCCACGATTCCCCGTTCCATTTAAAACATCATTGGTGTTACTGAGGGAGAACTATGTTTGGGTTGGAAGAGAGGTAAGTGCTAGTCTAAAAATAGCTCCTCAGCCTAGCTCCTAAACTGCGCTCAGTAAAGCTGGGGAGACAGATCATAGAATAGTTTGTATTGGAAGGGACCTTCAAAGGTCATTTAGTCCAACCCCCGAACGCAACGGCTGCTTTGTTTTCCCGGTCATGGTATTTTTCTGCTGCTAGCCTGATTTTATTGCTGCTACTCACCATGGCCCCCAGAACCTAGATGCAAAATGTCATGGGATATAATCCATAATATTAATCAATAATGTTGTCTATTGGATCTTGCAGTGAAGGTGGTATTTGGTCCTTTGCTGGGTATGATGGTCTAGTTGATGGCAGCTGAGTTTGTGTGTTGGGATCCAAGTACCGAGTAGTAATGTGCTTTGCGCCTCTGCTTCCGTGGTGGTGAATAGAGATTAACAACGTCTGCTGCTTTTACACAACGCACTTGGAGGTTTTCAGTTTCAAAAGCCGAGTGTGTTACTAACATTTTCCATCTGATGGGCAGCCCTGAGCTAGCACTTCGAATTCTGGCTGCTCAGATCTCATGATAGAAAAGCCGTTGTTCCAATAAATGAACTAATTAACAATGAAGCATTGCATCTGGTTGAAAAACCTCTGCTGTAGTTTCTATGGAGACTTCTCTAAATAGATAAAATCCTTTCCAAAACAATGTTTTGATCAGCAGTTGTTTCCAAACAATGGAAAAAACTGGGTCCCAAAATCTGAAGTCTCCAGCTGAGGTCAAGTCCCACCGGAATCCAGGATATCAGGGCTGGCCGATTTGCTGTGGATTTAACTCTTTAATGTAGGTGGTATACAAGAACCACCCACCTCCCAAATAGAAACATGATTAAAACTGATCTGGAGCTTTTTGCATTACCTGTGACAAGTGATGCAGGAACTGTCCCTGTTCATAGCGCAACGGTACCTCTAGACTAGACAGGGCAGTAAACGTCACCCCTTTATAATGAGGAAAATATGCTGCTTCTAAATAAAACTGGAAACAGCCCCATGTTTTCTGTAAGATGAGGGTTTATAAGGACTCTGTAAGTGGTGGTTGCTGTTAGAACCTTGAGCAGTCAGTGCTGGGAGCCAAGCAGATGCATCTCACGAGCATCCAGGAGGACCGGGCATCCCAGAGCCCTCAGCAGCCAATACCTCACCATGCACCATTTATCTGGCACCAACAAATCCGTTGCTCAGACTCATGATGTTTCAATACTTGGAGTGACTCAACATGGATGTCGACTGTAATTAACCTCTTCCTGGTGCCCGAGGTCCTTCCAGTGACAATTATGCAAAGGGGAGCCTGGAGTCAGTTTGTCAGCTGGGGATCTGTAATTCACTCCTCCTAGCGCTGCTCTTATCTTTTCCCCTAAATCTCATCTGAGGAGCCCTGGAAAAGGGTCTGTGCTGTCAGCTTAGACAACTCCAGAGCGCAGAGGCCAAAGGATACTGGTGGTGGCACCAGCTGGTGATGTGGGACAAGGTGAGTGAGGAACGTGTGTAACTGATCAATACCTGGATAAGGTGTGAATGTACCATGAAATGTCATTGGCATGGACCGAGAATATTATGTCCATTCAGACTGCATGAAGAAATATTAGGAAGTATCCGTGTACATTTGAGAGTAAACATGGGTTGTGTTTGGCTGGGTCCAGAGAGGGTAAGAGTCCCATCTGGAAGGAAATGGGTCTCCCTGTGCCCTAATCTTAATTTCCAGGATTAGGTCTGATCAGAAAATCCATGCTAACCTGGGCAGGAAAAGAACTGCAGCTAGAAATGTTGGCAGGATACACAACTTTTTCTCTTTACAGACATATATTAATACATACAAATATACATGCGTCTGTGTGTATACATGCATCTCTGTAAGTGTGATTCCTTGATTTCTGATCAAAGCTTCCTAGGACATCGGCAGCAATGTAGATGATGCATGCATAAGTCTGTTAGGAAACACAGCTAAAGGTTACTTTTAATATCCATCTATTCATTTTTATCCCAGCACTTGCTGCTTGTTGTGGAGCTGGTGCTCCCTGGTATCCTTGTTCTACAGGGGATCTATGAGGATGAGGCTGTCTGCAGGTTATTGACTGTTTACCCAGCACAAGAAGCTTAACTCACTCAAAAGAGAGATCTTTAAAGCCATATGTGAGAAATAGGCATCTGACTTTTATTGCTTTATTATTAGAATTGGGGTCTAACTGTCTCCTGAGCTTCTGACCCAACTTCCTGACCAAGGCCAAAATCTTTGTGTGCTGAAAGCCATGGGCCTTGAGCCGTGTGCCATGGAGGAGAGCAGTTCACAGGCAGGCGATGAGAACTTATTCTCAGAGGTCCCGTTGCAAAACAGGAATGGTCCTGTCACACATCCTGGTCTCGGCCACTAGTGCTCTGCACCGCTGGGACGTGGAGTGCCCCTCGCAGCCCCCTGGGGCTTGTCAGCTCGGAGAAGTCCTGCTGTAGCTAAACAAGTGTCTCAATGCACCGATAGGAAAGCACTTTGCATGTCTGCCGGCTGTTTTTCACCTGATTTGCATGGATGGACAGGCAGCAAAGCAGCTTGGTTGCTGTAGGCAATGAAGCTACCTGTACTGCCTGTCCAGGTGTGAAACTACTGGGCACTTTCATTACTTGATTTGCTCACAGTGATATTTAATTTCTTGGCGTTGTAGGGAATATTATTAGCAGGAACTTTATCCTCCTGGCAACCAACAAAGTAATTACTTCAGATTTCATCCTTCAGTTGGATTTTGCTGTCATTTGTGGCTGCAAAATCCAGAGAATGTGAAAGAAATGGATAAAAGGGATTTACATTTACATTCTTGCAAGTAAAATGAACTGCAGCCTGGGTTTTAGTTTGATTAACAATGAGTAAAATATAAAGGAAAGGGCTGTAACCCAGATATTGCAGGAAAAATCAGCTGGACGGGCTAATTTGAGTTCCAGGTCTTCTGGTATGGCTTGGGCAAGGTTGTGGGTCCCTGTGTTAGCAGTGAGCCTGTCTCCAGGTCTATACAAGCATGCCGAGGGGGATTTGAGACATGAATTCATGGCGGATGATGGTGACAGACCCCAGAGCTCAGGGAAGGCTGCTGGCAGTGCGCTGTCTGATGGACACAGGGCAGAACGAGCCAGAGTGACCTTCAGCCTGTGGTTTGCAAAAGGCTCTGTGAGAGGTAAGTACACGCTGCATGTGGGCTTGGGTGCTCCAGTTACTAGTTCACGCCTGCTTTGGTGTGCTGGTGGAGGCCTGCAGATAAGAAAAGGAGAAACTGAAGTTACTTCTTCCTTCTCCCTTGGAATGTTCAAGACAGACCAAACTGCAAGGCAGTGTATCGTCACCATCTGCAGCAAGGCGTGGGAAGGGGTTAGTTTTTTGCCTTGACTGTAAAACTGTCTGCTCTCAACTTGCTTTATTCCCACTGCAAAACTTAAAGGACTTGGTTAGCACCAACAGAAACTGGCATAATCTCAGTAATAGTGATAAATGGATCTAAGGTGTGTTTCGATATGACTCTCATGCATGGGAAGATAGAAATATCCTGGTATGATAAAGCCAGATCCTCAAAGGGGTTTAGACATGTCATTCTCATGGATTTCAATGGGAATGTGGCACCTACCCACAATGAAGAGCTGAGCACTGTTCCTCCTCTACACCCTGAGTTTTTCCCAAGTTGAGATCATAGCATCATAGAATGTCCTGTGTTGGAAGGGACCACAAGGATCATCGAGTCCAACTCCTGTCCTTGCATGTGACAACCCCACAGTTCACACCATGTGTCTGAAGGCATTATCCAGTCTCTTTTCAAACACTGTCAGGCTTGGGGCCGGGACACCTCCCTGGGGAGCCTGTTCAGTGCTCCAGCACCCTCTGGGGGAAGAACCTTTTCCTCATGTCCAACCTGAACCTCCCCTGGCACATCTTCCTGCCATTCCCTTGGGTAATCTCCCAGATGGCAAAGTTGGGGGAACCTCTGCTGCTAAGCTGCACTCTGCTGCAATTTCCTTCTGCTGCAATACCTTTTAACTTATATTTTTTAAAGATACCTCTAGAATCATACAGCTGAAGCAAGCTGGTGTTGCTGCAGTGGAATCAACTGTTTCTCTGGCCGAGCGCTAAGCTGCCTCTCAGCTGGTTCCTTGGTACAAAATGCACTTCTCCAGGGTGGGAGGCTGGTGTCACAGCAAATTGCCTTTGCTTTCCTTTTCATCTCTCTCTTCACAGCTCTGCAGATGGATCAATAGATGACTTCCATCTCTCAACTTTCTTTTTAGGCCAGTGGAGAGATGATCCCTCCTTTACAAAGAGAACTAGTGAGGAGGCACAAGAAATCCCCCGGATTAGAACTGCTGATGGGTCACAGCAGAAGCAGAGAATGAATTGAAGGAAGGAACTGGTAGATATTAAGGGCTGTGACTTCCAAAGATTGGCAGGTTGGGGCCACGGTAAAGGTCTCCTTTACACACCCAGGACTTTTCACTCCAAACAGTCTGCCTGACTGAGGGTCTGACACATGAGCCATGAGCACCTTGGGGTTAAGTCCCAATTCTTTCCCTCTATCCTATTCCAAGTCACATCCACCCTGATAAAACCAGTGGAGAGCCAACACCTCCTCGCACAGACATAAATGGAGTTAAGAAACCCACCTCGTTAACATAAGCATCTTTGTGAGCCCCAGGATGGCTCCATGGAATCATGTGTGTCCTAGGGCATGTCACTTACACACTGGTGCTGGGGTACCTTTGTCTCCAAGAGTGAATGAAGCTGAATTCCAGAAGTAAGGGTCTGAGGCACTGTGGTCTCCAGCCCACGTCCCTGTGGCACATGGTGTGTCGGTGGGCAAGGGCTGGTTTTGGCAGGTGGCTCCTGGCATGGGCAGGATGGCCATGTCTGCTGTCCTGATGCTGCTGGACTTTGGGTGTGCTGAGACAGCGTGCAGTAAGTGCTCTAGCAAGGCAGGCACGTAGCTCAGCTCCTGCTTTCTCTTACAGGTGCGAATCCAGACATTTCCTGAGCCCAAGAAATTCTTGCAATTGACCTGAATTTTACTTAGACTTTGAATTTTCAGTCTTAAATGAGTTTTGAGAGGCACTCTCTTGCTTAGTGAGAGGGAGAAGAAAACAGGGATTTTATTTCCTCCCTAATCTCCTTCTTGCAGACACCAGTGAGGAAACCAGAAGCTATTTTTTAGGCCTTTTTTGCTGTCAGACTTTTCTGCTGAGAGAGGGGATTTTTTTTTTCTTATGCTTATTGTCACTTGGGACTGTGCACACCAGCAAGTGACTGACTCTGCATAATAAATTGGAGGCGATCTGAAAAAAAAAAAAGCAACTAAACTGCAGTTTTTGGGAGTTCAAAAAGCATATGCTCCAAAACCTGCTTGTCTGCATATTGACTGTTATTTCCAATTGCCGAGGAACTGCGTGTACGCTTTTGCTTTTTCAAAAGCCCATTGTGCGTGTTGTTGACAGGAGGCACTTTGGCTCCAAAGTGCTGCCAAATAGCCTTGTACAACAGGGAGAGATTTTCCTCTTGGTTTCTCTTCTCCTTCTCTCCTCTCCCTGTGTCTCTCCCCGCTTCTTCCTCTCTCCACCTCTCTCCCTCTAACATGGGATATGGGGCCAAAGGCTGCTCTGTGCAAAGGGATGAATTTCAGACGCTGCATTCAGGGCTGTCATTTGTCTTTCTGACTTTTTAACTGTTGAAGGGTCCAGCACTATGGCAGTGACCTTAACAAGGTGACAAGGCCCTTGATGTCACACATGAGCAATCGTTGCCTGTACGATGTCATGAGAAGGTGGCAGCTTTGATGCAGAAGCACCAAAGGTCAAGAGATCAATGCATGCACGTAAAGGCAGGCATTGTTGTCAAGGGCTTTAATCTTTAATTAATATAAAATCCTTAATATAATTGTGCCTAAATACTTTAAATACAAAGTTGTTTTGAGTCACGGTTTGAAGCAACAAATGTTACTGGCAAAGGCAAGGAGCTAAAGTTGTTATTTTTGCTGAGGAAGTGTAATATGAAAGGCAAAGGTAGAAAGCCTTTTTCCCTTGGATTTTGTGCCTCTGGTTGTAACATTCTTGTTCAGGAATGTCAGTTAATATTAAATTATACACTTGGGTGACTTTTGTAGGTGGAAACCAGAACTGATTTCAAAGGATGTCCTCCATAAAGGAAACAAATAATTGCGCTTTGTTTTTTATTTTGTTATGCTTTTACCTTATTTGCAACCAAGAAACTTTTAAATAGGCTTTCTTTGTTTGTCCACACTAGAGCAATATAACCAGAGAATTTGGCAGAGTCCCAGATCCTGGCAGCAGCTGCAATAAAAGCTCACTGAGCAAGAACAAAAAATAAAATCACACAGTATCATTTTTAAGTTCGATTAAGTTGTGCTGAATTGCTCCAAGGGAGGTAACGACGAGCTCTGAGGGGTTCAGACCAGCATGGGATGTGAAGGATGTTTATCTTGCAAGTGTTTGCTTTGTGCTGTATATGTAGTTCCTACTGGGGGGAAACACTTTGTCAAAAGCCCACTATTAAAAGACTTTGGGGAATAAACATTGCAACAACAGGAACAAATAAAAACCTTTATACCATAATGTGCATAGCAAGCCACTGTCAAATCACAAAGCTGAATGTGATTTAAAATGCTCCCTGCCATCCAAGGATAGGGCTGTCTTGGATTTGCCAGCAAGTGGCTGAGCAATGCTGGGGACCGTCATCCTCCGTCCGATGATGTGTCATGAGGAGCGAACAGGTGCAGGGCACAGTCATGCTCTTCTTTTAAGGTGACCACAATAATGCTACTGCTCCTCTGTGGTGGGATGCTGGGGAAATTGGCACCTGCTATTTTGGCCTTGTGTGCTGTGAAATGTGGGGGGTTGGGAGGCATCCTGGAAGCAGGCACATCCAAGAAGGAAAGGAGGCAGCCAGCTGAGTGATGGGAACCACCACCAGCTCCTTAGGTGGTTAGCTGTGGGTACCTGAGGACATTTGGCTGTTTGTGTCAGCCAGGCATGGTGGGGGGTTAATATGGGTCCATGTTCATGATGCTAATGAATGGGACACGTTTATGGGGATGTCCCCATCCTTGCCTGAGGCCCTGGGGGTTTCTGGCTGTGCACTGAGCTGTCCTTATCCCTCTTCTCCACTCTGTTCCTTGGTTGTTCTGCACTGGTGCAATAGTTTAGGGATGGGCTCTTGCTTAGGATGGTCTTTGCTGGTTTCTGACTGTCTCTGTGACACCTCTTTGTGAGTTACCTCTGAATATATGTTCAGAGAGCTGTCAGCCTTCAGATGCTTCACATTTACATTTTCTTTAGGGTGCAGACCCTTTCCTCAGAGCCAGGGATGCTGGGGGATGCCAAGGACATCAGGGGACCAGGATCAGCCTGTACTGGTCTGCTCACTCCCATGGGAGAGGTGGCAGAGCTTTGGGACCACAGTTGAGGATCGCTTCTCTCTTAACTTATCCTCTTCCTGGAGTAAAAACATCTTTACATGGGGAGGAGAGGACTGGAGGGGAAAATTCTCTAATCCTGTCTAATTCTACCTGGATTTGGGACCTGCTCAGACACCTGCCATTATACCGGAGAGCCCCAAGGCCTCAGTCACCAAAACTGCTTTTATCTTGCCTGATTTCTGATAAAGGAGGACTAAGCAGGGACACAAAGTAAGCTGCTTTCCCTTTGTGCTGTTGTCCAGAATTTAAGTACTTTTTCTTTTCCCAGCCTTCCTTCTCTCCAAGCTCCATACTCTCGCAGCCCAAGTGGTTGCCAATCGCATCCTGTCCCTGAACATTTCTGCTGGCCTTGTTGTTTGGAGGTTGAGCTCTGCTGCCCTCAGTAATTCCTTCTGAAAATCTTGGGTTTCATGAAGAGCTCTGTCTCAAGCCAGGAGGGGTTTATACTTGCAAGTTCATATGCAGATGCTGAAGTTCTCAGCTGCGGAGCAGAAGTTTCTACTCTGTCCTCCATTCCTTGGTTTCAAGTGAAAAACAAAACAAAACAAGCCCCCACAAAAACCCAACCCAAAACCCAACCCAAATTTATTTATTTTAATTCTTCCAGTTGCTGCAGTCCTAGTTGCTCATGAAATGACTCCTCAGCCTTTGCATTCCTTTGGATATTGTTCTCCAGTGCCCCACTTGATTCATAGGCTTCTCAACACAGTGAGACAGAAAAACTGGCTGCGTTTTTGTTCCCTCCACTTTATCCCATCATCAGCCTGTTATATACACTGCACTTGCTTCCACATTGGTCTGAAGGGCTTTTTTTTTCTCTAGAAATCCATCACTCCCAGGAGTCCTGGCACTGGTTTGCTTTGTTTCCGTGTGGTTTGCCTGCTAACACGCTGCTCCAGACCATCTCTGGCCCAACCTCTGTCATCATGTCTCACAGACACACAGGCTGATGTAACTTATGTGCCTTACAGTGGAGATTTTCTTTTTTAACTGAAAGAAAGTGAGCAAAACCTGCGGTGAAGACACAGATTTTAACTGAGGTTATGTTTTGCCTTTCTGCATGTGTCCCAGGCACAGCAGGATGACTCCATGTGGGGCTGCAGGTCAGGCCTTGCACCAGGAGCTTCCCTGAGGGCAGTGAACCCCCTGACAGCAAGGAGGACCAAATGTGGGCATCTTGTTCCGGTGAGACAAACTGAGATGCCAATAAGGTCCTGAGCAACCTGCTCTGGCTGATCCATCTTGAGCACGGGGTTGGACAAGAAGGTCTCCAGAGGTCCCTTCCCACCACAGCTGCACTATGACTCTGTGATAAGGACTGTCCATGGGGTGCCAGTGGGTTAGGACTAAGCCTTGCCAAGCTTCAGGGGTCCAGCTGTGAGGAGATGGGGTCCCACCGCCGTGGGAAGATCTGGGCATGGACAGGGAGTCAATAGGAAGGACATGGCTCAGGGCAGAGCCCACCCACATCAGCTCGTCACTCATACTAACCTGTGTTATTGCAAATAGGGAATGTCCATACTCATCGCTTTGTTTCTGGGCAGGCTCCACTCTGTTTTACCTTAGTTTTATATTTTAGGCTACCTGAACTGACCTCACCCTGTTTTGTGGTGTTTTCTAGCTGGGGAGGTAGAAAGCTCATTTCTCTTCCCTCTGCCTATACCCCTTCCCTTGACACTTAGTCCTTTGTCATCTCTTTTTGATCTAATTTAAAAAGTAGGTCTATAAAATTTTGTCACCGTTGCTATACCTTGCTAGCAGTCCCTGCATTCATCTCCTCCTTATTCGCAGTATTAGGAGCAACATTTTCACTCTGTTGGTGCAGCATTTGGTCTCATCGTTTTCAGGACAGAAAAGGAAGGAGCTTTGTGTGGTCCCACCGCGTTCCTCAGGTTTGGGGTGGTTTATCACCCAGAGGTGGCATGGAACAGAGCTGGGTGGCCAGCTCCAACCCAACCCTGTGTGTGAGTGGGTTGGTTTCCAGATCTCCACAAATGATGCAGCCAACCTGTGACTGTGGGCAACAACATCAAAGGATGCAGAGCCGTGAAAAATGCTGCCAAGTCATTATAAGCAGAATTAATCACCAAATTGCTGGTTGTAGCTACAACTCAAGGCATAGACACGTTGAATTCCTGCTCCTTTCTTGGAGCATTTCCCTTGGCAAACCTGTGCTCCTCCTGTCGTCCGTGAGCACGTGGCTACCATTTGCGGGATCTGACCATTAGTTTGCTACTCAAGGCTGCTTCAGTAGTCATTCAATGACAGCTTTTTACTTTTCCAGTAATATCCCCGTTCTGCCAGATCATCTTTCCTGGTTATCTCCAGAACCCACCGCTTGCAGGCTGGGAGGGGGCTGTTTTGGGGTAAGACCCCTCCTCACAGACCTCTTGCAGCAGGGTCACATCTCCATGCTTCTCCCTCTCGTTTATCTACGACGTCGTCAGAGCAGAAAGGAAGCTGTTGCCACACCGGTGACCTCTAACTTTGGTCTGTCTACGCTGCAGTGAGGGTACAGCTTCCAAGTCCCTGTATGTGCGGTGCCCAGCTGGACGCTGAGCAGCTCTCCTCCTCCTTCCTTCTCTGTCACTCACTGAGTTTTGCTGCCAGCCTTCAGATCTGTCACGTTCATGTGTGGAGTTGATCCTCTTCCCTGCCAGGTCAATGGCAAAACACCTAGTCAGGCAGCCCACAGGACCGGACTCTGTTCAGGTGTGGTTTTGTGTTAATTATGGTATTACTAAGCCACCAAAAAGCACAGAGGCAGATCTTCACCTATCGCAGCTAATGGGGTTTCTCTGAAGATGCAGAGGTGTCTCCGTTGCCCTAAGCCCACCCTGTGAATGCAGCTGGCAGATTTGGTCAGAGATTGGTTACGTGTCTGGGTGCCCAGAGAATGAGAGGACCCAGCCAGGATGAAGCACCCAGTGTCCACACATGTTGAGACAGAGCCACCAGCAATGCGATCAGTGGCTGCAGAGCTCCAGGATATCCCACGACACCTTTTGTCCATTGAACCCAGCGAGGAGAGCAGAGGACCTGGGGTTGCTAGTTTATGGCTCAGCAGACTCCCGTTATTCCTGTGCTTCAGCAGCAGCTGCTTTAAACCTTCACCTAGGGCTTGTTTAGACAAGACAAGGCACAAATATCTGGCCAGCCTGGTGTCTCTATGGGCAGCCTGGCTGGAGATCTGCCAGCCAAAGGGTGAAGGAGGCACCTGACGTGAAAAATTTATCACAGGGCTGTGAATGTGAAATTCTTCTCATGTGAGGGCACCAAGGAGAGGAGAGATGTTTGCTCCCGTTGGTTTTCTTTATGAAAACCCACAGGTTTTCTTTGGCTGCTTCTGTAGCACGTTGGAAAAAGGAAGAAACCGTTTCTTAGGGAACAGCCAATGTTGGACAGCATGCCCTTCAACTCCCAGTGCATTTCCATTGACTTTCACATATTCGTGTCATATTTCTGTTGGCCTGTACTATAATTTAGGCACTTGCTTCTATACCACTTCAGTAAAGTTAGCTCTGCTGACTTTTTGTGTGTGCTGTATAGAACCATTGGGTAAAAACTCTGCTTTTGCAGTAAATGGAAGCCTGTTTGTATTTATTATGTTTCCTCTTGCAGAAATGCCAGTAGTCACGAGAAAATCTTTACCAGCAAAGATTTGTGTGACTGGTAATTTTGTATATTGGTTCTTCTGCTTTCAGGAGCGGTGGATCAGATGTGTGTGTGTTCACACACATCTGCTGTGTTCAGACATCATCACTCCTGTACCCTCTCCAGTGTATCTGTGGTAAAACGACAGCAGTGTGGAAATCTGAGAGGGAATTGGATTGCGATTGGCATCGCAGGTTGATCAGAGATCATTGTCACAGTGGACAGACATACAAGCAGATAGAAACTAAACTGATTTTTATTTAAAGACCTGTAGTATCTTCAAATATGATACATTAGCTTTGGGTATGTTGATAAACATTATAAAGATCACCTGGTCAGATCTGTGGCTTTGAGGAAAATGCCCAAATCTATGAATATTTTAAACTGCAACCTATGGAAAAACTGCCCTCCTTGTATGCATGCATTTGTGATCACTGCAGCCAGCCTGCAAGCAGCAACCATCACACATACCTTGGTCCCTCTCTCAGCCTCTCCCCAAAAGGAGTGCTGGGCACACAGATGGGGGTTTTGTTCCCAATTGCCTGTTTGTTTAAACCTGTATCATGGCTCCCGAAATTTCCAAACGCATTAAAAAACTCCTAGAGTCTAAATAAATTATCGATTTGGGGTTCTTACTATATATATATATACATTTTTTAGCTTTTCCACCCCACTGTGGTGTCTTGAAGCTTTTGCTGTTCATCATGAGCTGAGCATCTCCCCTGCGTCCTTGACTGCAGGGGCTTCATCTTGAGGAGCAGAGCCCCATGTCAAGGCCATGTTAAACTACTGAGAGCCGGAATCAGTGAGTGGCCCTGAACTGAACACATATCTGCAAGTCTGAAAAGCTGGCGCATTAGCCCACCTTGCCACTCCCTTTTATAACAGTGACTGACAAAGCTTGAAAGGATGTTTATACAGGAGCCAGCTCTCATTACGTGAATTGAACTTCTCCTCCCCTTTCCTCTTGAATCTGGCATCAAAACACTTCAGCAGAATAAATATAGCAACTATATAAAACCTGTTATTTACTTTTGACCCACTTATTTGCTACTTTACAGCATGCTTGCCCTGTTAAACCACCAGCCATTTGCTCAGGGAGCTCAGCTGGCACTTTGCTGGCAGAGTGCTCAGGGTATGTCCATGATGTGACCAGATCCTGGGCTGGTGGGACTGGGCGAACGGGTGGGCTGAGTGTGGGGGGAGCCTGTTCTCTAGCCCTGCCTGGCACAGGGCGAGCTCTTGAAGGTTGGAGGTGAAAAGTGTTTCCAGAGGGGGAGTCATCCTGCTCAGCATCCTTGGGATAGGATGAATCACAGCCCCAGTAAGGCTGGGTGGAAACTCAAAGCTGGTTTTCGCAATCTCATGCTCCAAGACACAGCTGACTCCCATAATCACCTGAAATATCCTCCTGGACCATTCTTGGAGGAGGTTAGACTTGTGGTGGGGAATCCACAGCCATCCCAGCACTCCTCTTGCCCTCTAACCTTTGTCTTCTCAAGTGCCCCTGGGGCTGTGCCACGTGTACTGGTGTCACTGAGGACCACTGTCCCAGAGTCTGGTCACACCTGGATGTTTCAGCCAGTTATAAGGTTTCTGCCAAAGAAACAAAGTCAGACTCTGCATATACCTGCACATCACAAAACTGAAGAGCAAGTTTTTCTATGCATGCATATCTACTATGTCAGAAAATACATATTTTCAGACACTGCCACCAGCAGTGCTATGACTTCCCACCCTGAATCTACAGGGGAGGTGGCCTGGAGAGATGCCAGTTGACTGAATCAAGTGCAAAAACCTGTTCATACCCCTGTGTTATTTCATCTCCTCCTTAAAGAAGAAGATCAGCACTCCATTTAGCAGGTCTTTGTCTGACAACACACCATAAACTAAATTCAATATAGAAGGAAGTATGTGAACGCCTGGACTTATTCCCTGAGGCTTTCTATTAGGAGTAGAACAATATCCCAAATCAAGATGCTATAAGGGCTCTGGGCTTTGCCACAGTTAAATCATCTTCAAATTTGAGGTGTGACCCAGGTCAGAAGGCCCTGGACCTTTCCACTGTCAAAACAGAGCCCCAGAAAGAAGTGACAATAGGCTATAATGGGGAAACTTGTCAAACTGCTTATTTTCCAGGCAAACCTTTTTGGGGTGGATACATGTAGGAAGTGTCCAGAATGAATACAGAAAGCCATGAAGAAAAGACCACACGTGGATGAGGGAAGGAGGGCTTTGCAGTGGCCTCTTGCTGGTGACATTCTAGAGAAATCAGAGGGAGAAGCTTTGGATGTTGTTCCTGTACTAGTGAGACCAGTGTCTGGCCTTGGGGCTGAGACCTCAGGCAACCAAAGGCTGAAGAAGACCTGAGTGAGGTACTTTTGGGATCTACAGTGGGTTTAATGGAAAGACGTTAGAAAAAGGGGAAACTATGTGATTAATTCAAATTATTTCCTAAGGGCTCTTGCAGCTTCTCTGTAATTCGAAATATCTCCAGCTCATGAAATACTTGATGCAAACTCTGAAATTCTGCATTGACAGATGAGACTCGGGTCTCATCTCATGATGACCATTACCAATAAAGGGGGAGAAAAAAGCTACTGGCAGGAGGATGGACTGACAAGAGATGGCAAACTTAGACTCCCCTAAATAACCAAAACCTGGGGATATTTCGTACAATGTAGTGGGCTGAGAGAGGAGTGCTGGTATGATTTGTGGAACTCATTATGCAAAACAGCTTGAGATCTGGAAGCTCAGCCTGAAGAATCAAATGAGCAGAGCTTGGAAGAAGGTAGGAAAGATCCAGAACCTGGTTTCTCATCTCTCCTCTTGCCCTCAGAAGACTCCTGTAAGAGACATTAACCTTCAGTGGTAGTGCCTGCAGGACAAGGCTCTGGGCCACATATAACACTACGGGTGTGAGAGAACATATAAGTTCTTTTAGGTTTCCTTCACTAAGCTGACTAAAAAGAAAAGAAAAAGCTAAAGGTGCTTAAACCCCATTGTGAAGTCCTCCTGGGCTGAGGAAATTTGAATGGGAAAACTTGTAACGCCTCGACCGCTCTGCACCAGGATGAGTGGTACCAAAGCAGCACACACACATACATGTACATACTATGTCTCTCTCACACACACAAATATGTGTGTGTGTGTGTATATATATGTACAGACACACCAATATGCAGGGTTCATAGTTACAGGCACTTCACAGGTCTGTGCTCACTCAAGAATGTGGTCACTGCACACAGGCATTGAGAAGCCAGTTACTTATCCCTGCGGCATTGCTCAGCCAAGGAAAAATGGAACAGAAGTGTTATTTCTGCCTCTTATTAAAAGGGCACATTTTCTTCCCCATGAGGGTGGTGAGAAACTGGAACAGGTTGCCCAGAGAAGCTGTGGATGCCCCATCCCTGGAAGTGTTCAAGGCCAGGCTGGATGGGGCTGTGAGCAACCTGGGCTAGTGGAAAGTGTCCCTGCCCATGGCAGCGGGGTTGGAACCAGATGACCTTTAAGGTCCCTTCCAACACAAACCATTCAGTGATTCTATGATTCTATGAAATACAGGGCCCTGTATTTCTCATCTCTCCTCAGGTACTCTGATTGTCTCCTCCACTGTAAGGGACGTAGTCTGGATTATGCTGTTTTATAGAGATAGGGATCTGTCCTGTTATCTGCCTCTATGTTTTAATCTAAATAACAAAGCCATTGAAAGGATGGTTGATCTTTAAAATAATAGTTGCTCTCATGAATTGTTCCAATGTGGTTCAAATTGGGCTGTAGAATTCATAATTAAAAGGAATGTGCATATTTTAGTTCATCTCAGTTTCAGCTGCAATTAGCATCTCCATTAATATGCTGATTTATTCCCATACAGTCCCTTGTTACTCAGAGAGAGGGACAGAGTAGAACAAGATCAGAGTCACATAGTCCTGGCACTTCAGCATCTTCTGGGAAATTTCTGCTCCCTCCTGGCAGGAACATTTGCTTTGCAATTGTGTCTTTGGGACCTGGTCGTTGCTAGTCCTGGGTACCCAAGACTGTGGTGTCCAACTGCGTATAGCAGCTTTCCCTCCAAATTGTTCAAAGCAATTCCTCCAAGGAGTGGCAGAGGGTTTCATCCAAACTACCTGTTGAGAAAGCACTTCCTGGCCCATGTTGCTTTGTTGTGCCCCAGCATCATGTGGGAGGCATGGACAACCATGGAACTGTGTTTTGGTCCCACTTAGGTCACCAGGGTGGATGTAGCCACAAGGTGCAATCTGTACCCCAGGGAGCTTTGTCTAACAAGTGCTGTTGGAGTCTAACTCAGCTGTTGCCACAACAGCAGATCCTGTGTTCTGTGGAGGAGAGGAAGGAAGAGGAGACGAGGGAGAAATCTATCCTTTCCCTTGGGTTCGCTGGTCCATGGCTCCTGCAACAACAAAGCAAAGCACAGATTTGTGGCAAAACCAGACAGGAGAAATTAGCGCATTTTGTTCCTTTTTTTTTTTTGAGCATCCAGCTCGTTCTCCTGCCTTTCTGTGTGTATCATGATGCAGGTGTGCACGGCTGCTCTGATGTCCTTGGTGGTGGCAAGTAGCACCAGGGCCATGCAGGGCTGTCCTTTCCTGTACAAACCTCACTGCTTTGGCTAACCGGTTTTTCAGGATATGATATTTCCAGATCATTATGGGAAAGGCAGCACACTACCCCACACTCACTTCTAGGGCGCCAGCTCCTCCATCCAGCCGAGTCCTTCAAAGGTCAGCTTGGTGAGTTTAAAGTGATGGGGCATAAGGAAGGGTTTTCCCCTAGACCAGAAGACAGAGAAATGTAGTTTTTCACTTTTACTTTCCTCTGTGAGCCTGAAGCACACTCCGCTTACTGGGATTATCTCAGAGCCTTGTCTTACAAATTCCTTCCTATTGCAGACAACTGGAAGAGGCTATGCCCTGGGTGTCTCCTGCTCTCTTCTAGTGGCATGTTATAGTGATTTCATATGGTTTTCTGCTTGAAGTTGGAAGTTTGCCCCATACATGGCCCTGGGAAGCACAGCACAGCACCAGCGCATGTCGAGGTACATGGAGAGACTGTGCAATGGACTTTTTGTCTGCACTGGGTGGATGTTTTTAGGACACTGAAGGCAGTGACCCTCCTTGTTTGCCTTTAGAAAAACAGCAACGACACTGCTGTTGGCTGGGAAATCATAAGCAGTGGCCACAGGGTCTGGACCTGGCTGTTTTTATAACTCTGCCCAAGTTCTTTCCTCCCTTTTACATGAAGAAAACACTGTACACAGTTTGCAAACCCCCTTGCTGAAGGGCTTTCTCCTCCGAACACATGCAGTGCTGCCTGAGAACAAGGTATCAGTAGATATAACGCTTACCTTCAAATCACGTCATTTTTGCCTCTAACTGTACAAAGCCTACCTCTCTTCTTTTGGTACAACACACCAGCTGTATATGACTGTGTATTAGCTTTTCTAGCCCCAGAGGTGCTGTTCGGTCCGGCAACTTCTCTTTCTCACTTTAACACACGTAAATTATTTTTGTCTTTTATATTTTATTTTTTTAGCTCAGCTGCTGGTGGGAGCAGCAGACTGCACATGTCAGAGCTGGCTGTAGATGGTGCTGCTGGCCCAGGAAAGCAAAGCTGGGCTCTATTCTCCGATATCAACAAAAGTTCTGATAAAACCCGTGTTAGCTGAGCGAGTCAGAGGGACTGAGAAAACCAGGGTGGCTCACAGCTGCGGGAGCACCTTGACGGGTAAATCCTGAGCTCCGGTGCCAAACGCTGATGAGTTAAAGATGGGATGCAGAGAGACAGCGTCAAGCGATGGGTGACCACCGTGGGATCCACGGGGACAAGGCGTTCTCCTTCAGCTGTCCTCTTCAGGGCCAGGATTGCCTACACTGAGGGAGGACAGTGCTTTTTCTAGGCCAGTACTTCTTGGGCAAAGGCTCTGGCAGGAGATGTAAGCATCTCCAAGAGATTAGGAATAACTGAACCTCAGGGAAATTTCTTCCTAATCCCCATTTAAACCCTGAGGATTTTTATTTCTTCCAGAATTCTTTTTTGTTGTTGTTGTTGTTCTATAATATTGGCTCTTACGACCAGCTAATCGTGTTAGCCATAAATGCAAGCAATTCTGTTTTGGATTCCTGATAGATTAGTTGGTTATGGGAATAAAAATCACAAGAATTGTCATGATGTAAGGAATTACTGCTTCTCCACTGAGCTGTGGCCACTTGTGAGCTTTTAGTCCTTTGCAATTGCTCAGTGGAGCTCAGCAGCAGTTTTAACTGAGATTTAACCTGTATTTACAGAAGGGTAGCATCTCCCCCAGCACCAGATACTCTTTCAACATCATTCAAATTGGTAAGGAGCTAGCTATGATCTGCTTATACCCAGAGTCTTGGTAATGCCTTGTAGCAGGGAGTTTCACAGGCCAATTGGACAGTATTTAAAGTATTTCCTAGTGCTAGTAACACATCTAGAGCTGGCCAGGTGCCTCCAGCTTTCCTGTAACCTTCTAGCCCATGCGAGAGAGAGCCAAGATGACCACATGGAGGCTTGGACTTGACTGCTGTGACCTGCTGGGAGGTTTTCTGCCCCCAAACACTTGCCTAGCAATGCACACCCTCACCCCTTTCTGTGTGGAGATGCGTATGGGGCAGCTTTCTGAGCCCTCCATCTCTCCTGTGCACAGCACTGGTATTTGTGCCACTACATCAACAGTTTGGGATGGTTCGCGCTGGCATTTTTTTGTCACATGGCTCAAGGAATGCTCAGTAATGCTGAAAGTTCAGAGCTGAGTCTTTATTTAAGGGCTGGCAGGACTCCACAAATCCTGAATAAACACCTTCATCAGTCCCTTCAAGTAAATCAAGAAAGTCAGCCCTCCTCAACTCTGTTTCAGGCTTGCAAAGACTTTTTCTTTCCTTCCCTCCCTCAGAGGAAGTTTATATCAGAATACTGCTGAAATTCAAGATCCCTCATCTGCCTCTCTCCCAAAAATCAGGGGCACAAAAGGGGCATTAAAGACGCCGAACACGCAAATAATCAAATGTTTTCACATGCAGAAGAACGGTTGCTTTTAGTAACTCATCCTAGAACACGACGGCATTAGAGGTTTTGGAATGAGGGCCTCCCAACAGCATCAATAAAGGGAAAAGGTCCAAAAAGTAAGCTAAACAGTGCTGCTGCCTGAATATAGCCTTTCATTCAGCCATCCCCACACCATTTCAGGCTCATTTTGGAGTTTTTTTGATAAATGATGGAATTTGTATTTTTTGGCTTCCTTTCAAGAGTTTGTATTTTCATTCTATAATTTCCTTAAACATTTAATTTCCTACATTAGTCGACGGTCTCTTGCATCTGCCGGAAAATTAGTTCTGGTGCTTCTGTGCCTGAACTGGGAATTTTTTTGTTTTTTTATTTTCATTTCTGAAGCTGCAGAGAGAGTGAACCCACCCGCGAGCAGATGCTGTGTTGGTATACAGACTCACAGCTTTGCGGATGATATAGGAAGACTTGACAGACAAAAAAGATACTTGAGTCAAAGGGCTCCACTTTTAGAGTTATAGGTGCACGTTCTGTTTAGCTGCAATACTGTGGCCACCCCCAACACATCTGAACTCAGAGGTGACAAATACATGGGAAACTGAGTTTTCTTACAAGTGCTGCCACCGACCTGTGGAAGTTGCTGCTGCTGCAAGGTATTGATGCCATCGTCAACCATTGTGTGGCATTTCTGCGAGGTCTCCTTATTCCTCCTCCATTTATGCTGCTCTTGTTTCCCATCGCTGTCTCTGCAAATGAGCTGTTCTTCGTTTCAGGTCAAGCCTCTGTACAATGGTTGAGCCAGCACATCTGAAAAGTGGCAATTCCTCCAAAAAATACGAGGAAATATTTTTCTCTAGTGTCATTTAGGACTCCAGGGAAAGGATTCATTTAGCATGGAGCATCAAGGAAGGGACTCAGCATCATTGGAGAGAGGCTATGGTAAGGTCTAGGAGCAGAAGTAGGAAACAACTGTGCAGATAACAAATTAGGGAGAGAGTAAAAAGGCTGAGAGATAAAACTAAGCTGGAAAAGTGTAGTTATGGGGCAGATAATGAGAATGATTTTACTTGATCTGTCATCCACCATGGTACCCATCTCTGCATGGCTGGGTGTCAAAGGGGACACCCACCCAAAGCTGGGGCCAGCAGTCAGCAGGCAGGGTTGCTCAGGCTGCTGTTGTCCCTGTCTGTAACTGTGTTTTGACATCTTTTCCTGGAGTTTGCGAGGTGACTTTGCAAATCCTGTTTTCTACACTCCTGAGGAGTCACTTACTTTGAGAAGCATCATTTGACTCTCTGGTGTCTTCACTCAGTTCCCGGGTCTCAAGCAAACTGAAACAAGAATTTTTTGGAGCTAAAACCCCTGAACCCAGTGCCACAAATATATATTTTTGTGCTCCTGCAGGATTGGAAAGTAATCAATTCTATTGCCCTGACACCAGCAAATTACTCCCCACATGGAGTGACTTCTCATCAGTTCCTACTGGGCAGCTGTAGGATGAATTTGCAGTGATGCAAAATGTCAGGATCCGTCTCAATCTAAGTTGTGCATTATTTAAAGGTTACTGAAAGGTTGAGAATTTATGATTTCCTTGATGCTTTTGCTGGAAAGAAAGCCACACACTTCAGACATTTGCAGCGCGGAAGACTGAGTGTTCTTGGCACTACAGCAAGGAAAAAGAGGTGAAGTCCTGGCCTGACATGGGATCGGACATCTGAATGGGCAGACCTCACAGCAGTGGGACCAGTTGAACCTACCCTGTCAGCAAGTCAGGTGCTTTCTGGCCAGGTTACAGCATTCTTAGGATTTAGGTCTGGTCAGGCGAGTCCGCTCTTAAGAGCAGTCCCGCTTCTTTTAACAATCTGACCCCGTCACCATGGTGTCCAAGCGAATCCCATCTGGTTTTAATTAGCATAACATTACAGGACAAAAAGGCCCCCGGCAATTAATATCAGCTGATATTTGCTACAATAGACATCTTTCCCAGTCTTTTCTTGAGTAAAATCTTCCACTGATTGAACCTGAGAATGTGTCATATCTTGGTGGAAAGTATCTGATGGAAAGTATAACAAATTCTCTCTGTTTGTTAAGCCCTCAACACGCACAGTGTGTTTGTGGCCATGGAGACTGTGTATCAAAAATCTTCCTACACCCTGAAAATACAGGGAAGAGCAAGACTTGTTTGTAAGTGAAGTTCTTGCTGCAAGGGATGTGCGGAGGGCTGTGGGCTCCAGGAAGAGGCTGCATTTGCAGGCAATAACTTTTGCTGGATGAAGACCTGCCTTTGGAACAAAACAATCCCCTTCTGCAAGAAATCGGTCCAATGCACCATTTCAAACCCTTGGCTAGATACATCCTCGCAGCCTGTGACATATTGACTTACGAGTTACAGTGGAAATCAAACCTTCCATTTCATCAGGAGGTAAGTCCACAGTAAATGAACAATTGTGATCCTAACTCAGCAGGGTGTGATTGCTCAACCTGCCAGGAAACCAGCAGGAATGCAACACATTTATTTCTAGCAAAGCCCCTGGGGCAGCCCCCCACCTCACCAGGAGCTCTGCAAGGGGCTTGGACCAGCCTTGGCGCTGAGCTGGATGTGAGGAGCCCACCTTTGTCCCTGGCTGCCCAGAAGACTTTGGCCCATGGAGGGACCTGCAAGGGGTCTGGGAGGAAGCAATGGGCACACCAAAGCTGCACGATGTCCCCAAAACGGGGCCTATGGTTGGAGGGAACTCTCACGCACAGCTCTGGGATGCAGATCACGGGCCTTATTCTGCCAAAAGCTCCACTCATTTTCACAGGTTTTTTGATCTGGGTAAGAGCTTCATGGTCCTTTCCCGTTGATGGCCGGATTTCACCTCCTTCCTCTCTGCACAGTGTGCTGGTTGTCTCCTCCATCCCTCTGTTGTTCTTCGGGCTGGGATATTAGAAGATCTGCGTGTGGTCCTGGCCTGCTCCTGATCCACGCTTGCTCCAGGAGAAACTGAGGTTTCAAAGGTAAAGATGGTGTGTGTGTGTGTGTGTGGAGTGGGGCTTATTTTTCGTGATACCAAAAATATCTGGAAGAATGAAGTTCGATGAGGAAATTCCTGCACAAGCCACAGGTCACCTGAATTCCCAGAAAGGCAATGGTTGGAGAGCACAAAACAATATGTGAGAAAGCATTAAATGTGGAAAATGTACAATAGCAGTTCTTAGGCCAGACGTTTGAAAAACTAAAACTCGCAATCAGTTCTGCCATCCTTTTCTACTGGATGATGTGAAATCTGATGCTGAGACTGGCTCACATTAAAAAGAACAATGGCCCTTGTACCACTGGGATTTTTTTTGGTTACAGCTGTGTTGAGAATGATTTTTTTCCTCCTTTTCTCCTTTTCTCCAAAGGTGACTTTCTTTCTGGTGGCCACACTCACTGCTCTGCTCCGTGACCCTGATCTCCTCTGGAAAAGTCCACGAGGCAAGACAAATGATCACAAAATGAGGACAAATTCAGCGAGAGACCTTAAGCAACAAGCTTAAGGTAGAAGCTTGGTTTCTTGAAGATGGTGATGGAGAGAAGAAATGGACAGATCTAGCCCCCAGGACAGATCCAGGCCAAGAAAACACTAGTGTGGACAGGCTTTCCAGTGTTGACAACCACAGCCCCTCTCTCCTGCCCATCTGCGTCATGGAGAAGACAGCAGGGATACAGTTCTACTCTGTAGTTTGAGGTGGGGATGTCTCTGGAGTGCTGACAGACCAATACACTGTTACAGCTGGCTGAGAATTGTCCATCTTTTATGCTAAATAACAGACAAAGCCAACAATACTAAAATGAAACATTTGGGCTCAGCTCACACAGGATGGAGATCTGATGGCCCATTCTCTTAGATAGACCAAGTCATTAGGACTTGGACTACACAACCCACAATGAACTACTGCCTTCTGCCTTGTTGCATTTCTGTGTTGTGCTGTGGGACCTGGTGGTGTATTTTTGGGGTGGGAAGCCTTGGATGTGCTGAGGCTGGTCTATAAAGGAGCCTGGGACCACAAGGCACTTGCATGGTGGCCTCTCAGCATCTCAGACAGGTGCAAGTTCAAGTCTGAAACACATCAAAATGACGTACAAAATATTGCTTCCCAGAATACTTCACTCTGTGAAAATGCTCCGATATTTCAACATTTTGTCCCAAGTCATAATGGAAACAAATACTGAACTATTGGAAATTCCTGTGGAATGAAATTCATGTGAAGTTCGTTTTTGCACTTAGTGAAAGTAAATACAGAAATGCCTTGTGGGTGGCTTTTTGGTTTTGCTTGCTTAATTAAAATTTCCTTATTTCTCCACAGTCTCAAGGATGGTTTAAAGAGCTTACTCCCTTCAAGAGCCATTGCAACAAATAGGCCTTGAGATTTCCCCATGTTGGGGAGGGAGATGTGCATGGAAATCCAGATTTTTAGCGAAGGTAGTCGAAGGGTAAGGAACAAAACCTCCTCCTTGCTTGGTTATGGGCAACTCTTTGCAGAGTGCTGATTGTTGCTCTAGTTTGTTAACTGCTTTGCATCAATGGCTTACTGTCAGGAAGAAACAAAGATATGCATTTTTAATTCATTTTATTCCTGGCATATATAAAATGTGCTGCTTTGTTGCAAACCTTTTCAGTTTATTTTTAATAGCAGTGTGGGACGTCAGGAAACATTCAGATTTCATGCCTCACACAGTGGCAGAATTCACATCTCGATGAGGTTGGAGGGAAGGCTTCCTTTGGCCAGCAAGGTGCTCAGCAGCCCCAGCATTCGTCTGTGGGCCTCTTCCTTCACCTTCCCAAGCCCCAGCTCAAGTGACGATGGCTGGTGAGTTTATTGCCACTGTGTTTGGCAGGAATTTAACACCAGACTGGGGCTTTACCAAGCAATTGACATATTTGGCAGGCTTAGCCTGTCTGCCTCCTGAGGTTCCTGGTTTGAGGTCCAAAAATTAATTTTTGCTCTGTTTCAGTGTTCACAAATATTTGTGATATCAGGTCTTTCTCCAAAATCTGCCTTTACCATCAGCCAAGGACCCTCTCTAGCACTAAGCAGCAAGATCGTTACCCCCTTTACTCCATACAGCAAATAGCAAAGCATGTAATAGGGACATGTCATGGCCATGTTGTAACTGGCAGTGTGTGGCTCTTTCTGCCCAGCCCTTTTTTTACGTGCATAGAATCATAGAATAGTTTGGGTTGGAAGGGACCTTCAAAGCTCATCCAGTGCCCTCCCTGCCATGAGCAGGGACATCTTCACCCAGATCAGGCTGCTCAGAGCCCCGTCCAGCCTGGCCTGGGATGTCTCCAGGGATGGGGCATCCACCACCTCTCTGGGCAACCTGGGCCAGTGTAAGATGCTTTGAGGAGCTGGACTTGATGATCCTTGTGGGTCCCTTCCAACTCAGGACATTCTATGATTTTATGATTCTATGATCTGCTGATTACATCTTTACTGAATGACCACGTGAGTGGGTAGGATGTCTGACATCGCAGCTCCAGCACTCAATATCCTGCTCAAACTTCTGCACCTTTGCTGTGTTTGGAGTTTGCAAGTGGTCCTCTGAATGCAGTAAGTTTGGAGATGTCTGTGCTATCAAGGTGGATCGATGCCACACAGATCCCCTGCTTTTTCTACTCTTCCAGCATTAGAGCACCCCAGCACTGACGAGCATTTCCCAGCCTGGAGCTGAGGGAGCAATTTAGGATGGTCAGCAGTCAACACAAGCACAGACTATTCCCAGCATTACTAACATGTTAGGAACCTGCTTATTATGTTTGCCTTTGGAAAGGAAAACACTACATATAAGAACAAAGTCTCAGGTTCATGATAGCTGCAGGATATAAGCACAATATTTACAACGTGACGAGCATGGGGAGACACAGAGAGAAATGAACTTAAGGCTCTTTGTACTCTTGGTGGGGCTGTGGCCCCGAACCAGCACAGATCCAGAGAGGTGACACTCCCAAGTGACTTTGAATCCACTTGCAGACACAGATTTTCTTGAAAATTGCTGTGTTTCCTGTGTATCTAATTTGGGATTAGTGGGTCAATATTGTGGTAATTTGAGCAAGTGATTTTGGGCATACGACCCTCTGAAGGAACTGGGGTGGCTCCAGAAGGCACAGCTGCTTTCGAGCCCCTCTCTGCAGACTGATAGGGGACTGCTGCTCCTCAGGTGGCCGTCACTGCAGACGAACTGACCTTTGCAAGGACAAGTTATTTGAGGGAAAAGCTGGGAAAGTGAATTGTCCGAGCCAGAGAGACAAGCTTGGAGAGTCACTTTTGCAGGGGCAATTCCTGCTGCAAGCCAGAGACTCTGCTGACAGCTCAGCTTGCGGGGATGGATGGCTCCTGGTGATACCTGCAGCATCCACCCTTCCCAGCACATCACAGTCTGCTTCCCTGGACCACTCAGAGCAGCGTCCCCTCGGGACCATCACATCAGCAGGTGACAAAGCCGTTTCGTTGCAGACAAGCCATTTGTCTTGTCTTTGCAAAAGAGCAAGCAAACACAGTTTTCATTAATGCTGTTGTGCGCAGGGGAGGCGCTGATTTGGGAAGCGCGTATCACACAGGACTGTCGCTGAAGGACCAGTGTAAGTCTGATAACAACCGACGCAATGTCTCAGCACTTTTGTTAGCCAGAGCAGCAGATTCAGTACAAATGCCCTCCTGCCCATTGCCACTTCAGCTTCCTACAATAAGCCTTCCTGTCTGCAGCAGCAATGACTTTATACTTGCTTCGTTCAATCCCATCGGTTCTCAGGAAATGCTATCTTCAGGAAACGTCAGGCAGTAAATAATATTTAGTCATGTGGGATTATTGAACTGCATGGCAAAATGACTTGAGTCACAGACTTACCAATCTCTTAAGACTTTTTTTACCCTTGATCCCCATTAAAATGCAACGTGGTGTTATTTTAATACATGTGCTACTAGGCCACAGTAGCAACTCTCTGTCTATGTTACAGTACAAAACCATCTTAATGCTAGATTAAGCACAAAATAATTAAAACTTTTCCACAAGTTAATTAAACTTCTCTGAAATCCCAACTGCATGAGGATATTTCAGCCCCAGCTCAGGAGTGGTAGGATCAGGAGGGCAGATCTGCTAAGCGAGTGATCCTGGGCAAGCTTGTGTCTGCTGATACCCACCCTGAGCGCATTGCTGCCATGGTCCAGCCAGTGAGAGAAGAGGACATGCCAAGTCTCTTTCAAGTAATTTCCCTTTTTTCCATGTTTTTTCTTTTCAATGTCCAAGAATTAGTTGCTCTTCTGTGCAAAAGCAGTGTCTAACATGATAAGACCCTAATCTTGATTGACTTCTCGAGAGTTAATGCTAACAGCAATAGTGTTGATGCTAACTAATGATTCAGAGAAGGGACACATTGCCAAGGAAATGGCTGTAGATTAATAGAAATCGCATAGATATACTATTGGAAAAGTTTGGTTTTGTGATTTTTCTTGAGGCTGCTAGAATTCAGGTTTCAGTGTGCTTTCCAGACAGAAAAATAGTAAATAGTTTAAGCATCAGAACAATATACACATTACAAGAGTAAGAGGAACAGAGACGTGGTTTTTGAGTTTGATGGAAGTTGAGAGGTATTGGCATGCTGAGCATGAAAAACTCGTCAGGAAATTCAAAGAGTCCAGGGGTGGAGGATGGCTGGTGTGGCCAACATAGCCTTGGGAACATACTTCAAGAGGAGAATATGTGGGACGCTGCCAGGCACGGTGAGAGAAAACAAGTAGTAGCAGCTCTCGCTGTCTGCGAGATTTTCCTAGGGGCACCAGATGGTTGGCAGGTGAACGGGAAGGACAGCAGGGCTGTGCAGGAAGGGTATGTACCAGCTCGATGGGCTCTGGCCCTTGGACCTGTGAGCAGATTGGGGTTCTGACATGGGAATCATCAGTTGCCCCTCTGCTCCCCCACTCTCACAGACATGAGGTGTGTGTGTCAGGGTGTCATGATCAAATGTATGGAGTCACCCTGGAAGGAAGTTTTCCTTTCTTCTGTACAAACATGTCCAGAAGAGTGGTGTTTGCAGCTATACAAACTGATGAAAATAAAGAGGAGAAAACAAAGATGATACTGGTGACTGTAAAAGAAATTTTTTTTTTTTGGCAAAAAAAGTATTTTAACATGTCTGTTCCTCCCTTAGGTATTGAGGGATTTGCTCCCTGCTTCATTAGCTTGCCTGCTGTGCTTTGGTGCATGATTCAGAGCAGACCTGTCCTACCACGTAATCTTCACCCTTCTCCAACCTGATGGACTGAGCAGTCCATGGGGTGATGGAAACAACTCTAGGAGAGACTGTCCCACCTAAGGAGCTGTTCCTGCTAGGATGGAAAGCCCTGCATCATTCCCAATGTTAGACTTCGCTTTGAGAAGCCACCCACTGCCTCTTAAAGGCTGCACTGACTAAGCATGTGTGTCCTCAACCTGGAGACACCTGCTGGGTTCACAGATCCCCATCTGAGAAACCCCCATGTAAATTCACTACCTGGACCTCACCTGCCTGTGCAGTCAGCATGTGTCCCTGCTTCTGCCTCACCTTCTTCTGCTGGTGGGCTTTGAGCCGTTGGTACCCACCCTCTGGGAGCTGGAGTGAAGCTGGTATTTTGTCATGGTGCAAGGAGCTGTGCAAATGCAGAAGACACAGGAAAATGCGCAGAGGTCATCTGGCACTGGACTGGGTGAATCAGTAGCCTCGCACACTTTTCCTCATGGTCTGTGTTTCTTTTTATCACAGAGAAGGTGTTTTTTGTTCCTGAGGAAGGGGGAGACTGTCTATAGTACTGCTGGTATTTGCTTAACTACCCTCCTCCGAGTGTAAATCTTCTTTCTTTCTCTCTGTGGGGGTAAAACATTCAGCAAATCCCCTTTTTCAAATCAGGGATCAGGTATGTCAGCAGGCACAAAATGAATTTTGCATTGAGTTTGGATCTCCTTCTCTGCAGGGGGCTCTGGGTCTGCTAAACTTTCACACTTGATAGCCAAAATCTGCTGGTGATTAAAGGAGAAAATGAAAAGCAGACGGCTGAGGTGAAAGGTGCAGATTGCTCTGTTTTACTACCCTGGGTGCAAAGAGAGTCAGCATACAGGCCACTACAGAGAAGATCAAAAATTTCTTTTAGATTTCAGAGGCTGAAGGGAGCATCACAGCTTCCAGACGGTGTTGATGAAGGGACATATTTGCAGTGTCTAGCTACAGGATGTGGCCTTAGCATTGTAGCAGCTTCTCTGTATACAGAGCTGGGGCAAGAAAACTGAGTAATAAGAGGCCTAATTGCTTGTCATGCTCTGAATTTTGGCCACCATGATAGTCAGTCGTCTACTGGGGCATTGTGGGCTACACCCGATCTGTTCAAACTGCTTCCGAAGGTGGAGGTGTCAATAGAAGAGTGAAACAGAAGAAATTGATAAATTAGTGAGTGATGCCAGCCCAGGGTCTTGTCACTTCTTCTGGAGGAGGTACGTGAGACCCTAGCATGACATCTTGCTGACATCAACAGTCCTGCCAGGAGCTGGGAGGGCAAAATTAGCTGATATAATTTTTAAGCTCAGTTCCCGGATGATAGAGTGGGAACAGCAGACACCGGAGAGGCACTTTGGTACCCAATGAACCGATTGAAGTGGCAACATCTGTAAACAGAGGTGGAGAGCTCGTTCCAGCCTCCACTTACTCCTTTCCAAACCCTTTCTCCATTCACTTCTCCCAGCTTGGCCGTGCACTGGGATCAAGTTGGGACTAGTGCTCTGCCTGGGCTGGGTGATTTCTGCTCCATGCTGCAGACTTCAAAACAACAGCCAAGTGAACCCAACCCATCCGACTAGCGCAGCCTCACAGCCCTGGGGCCACCATCCCTGTTCCGAGTCTTATTGCATTCCTGAAGAAGCGTCTCTGGCTTGGGGGATGAGGCACGGACCAAAATACAAGGGAGAAGGTGAGAAGTTTGTACTGGACAAGATAAGTGAACCTTTACCGTGACTTTTGTGCTAGGCATCTGTTGCTAAAATATATGAATGATGTTTTAGCTTGTGTTAGAAATCTTTACCAAACCTTCCTGGGCAGGCACGGACGAGCACCCCTGTGGCACAATCACCACTCTTGTCTCAAACAAAATAGACGGGCTCTTGTGGTGACGTGGGATGTCTCTCCAGCTCTCCTTTCAGCTGGGAGGGATTTAAGCATATTAAATCTCTGTGTTTTTGCAGGCTGTCTGAAGTGTGTAGCCTGAGAGATCCTACTATGAGGATCAGACAGACGCTCTGTTCACGTCAGCAGATGAAGTGGTGAGAAATTATTAAGAGGATTAGCTGCTGGTCCAAACGTATGTCTGCTGGAGCAGCCAAAATGCTGCTGTTGGTTCATAAGCTTCCTTTTGTTTTGTCTGTGATTTCATAATTTGAGGATTCAGAGTTCATAGGGGAGTTAAACCAGTGAAGCAGCAGAAGGGTAGATTTCTGTAACAGACTCTTGAAAAAAAAATAAAATAAGGGATGTTATCAAAGTGTTGCGTGCTGCCACTATGCAGGGAGCCAAATCCTGGTATGGACCAAGAAGGGTGAGGCCAGGACCCTGGCAGGGAACTGCAAGAGGCCCAGCTGAGCCGAGCAGCATCCTCTCTTCCCTGCCTCATGCTTCAGTCACGGTTGTGGAGACCCAAACTGAAATGATCCAACCTTTTCTGGGGCCCTGAAATATTTACAGAAAAGGTATTTTTGGCTGGGTTGGGAAAAACCCAGGCCTCACAGAAGAGGCTTCAGCTGCTCTTTTGCCCACCTCTTATCCCTCCTACCAGCAATCCCCCTCTTCAGGTCCTGGGACATATTTGCCTCCTAGCCCAGCAATATTCCTCTGGAGCCTTTTATTTCTGATGCAGTTTCTATTTCTTCTTCTTTCATGTGATATAAAACCAAGGGTCCAATTTATTTAAGTTTCCACAGTGTTTCCTGCCACAATAAAGAGCGGTAAGAGTCGCCTGCTTGCTACAAGCCTGAGACCTCAGATCTGCTTTCCCTTAAAGGCAAGTGGAGACATTTAGATCCCATGCAGATCTAGGCTGGCTGACACTCCAGAATTCAGGACCATGAAGACCTAAAGGTTTGGTTTCTTAATTATGTATTACCTACGTATGAGGCTAAGACAGGAAGCAATGAACATAAATGACAGGAGAAAATCAATTTGGACATTAGGAATAGCAGAAAGGCAGTGAAGCACTGACAGTGTTAGCTGTGGGATCTGCTGTGGGGATCTGTGGGAATGGATTTAGATCTCGTCTTGGGGCAGCAGAAGGTGGTACATGATTCCTGGTATTCTTTTCAGCCCTTTTCTATGATTCTGTACCAAGTTTTTCTCTAGTTTCAGCCTGGTGCAAAATTTTTCTCTATTTCTGGTCCCAGCAATTCTGGTATTCTCTCTTGACATAATGTAGGCTGAGACAATTGCTTTTCTGGGGAAGGTGAAAATATCTCCATATATTAACCTGTAATCCTGGATTCTTTTAGGAATAGTAATTATATAACTATGATTTATTATCCTCTGTGCCTAACACATAGATGTCCCACTGTACTCTTTGTTTGGAGTTCATTCATGCCATGCCCATGCAATCGCTTGCTCCTAACAAACTTGTTGATTTTGGATTTGGATTCACAACATTCAAGGAGATCTGCTGCCTTTGCAGTCTTGTGCAATTTTCTTCCGCGGCCCTTTGACTCCCTCTGGATTTATTTTATGGGTATAAATAAAGCTTATTCTGCAGTTCTTTTAAGTGTGCTAAATATAAGTGGGGAGAAAGAGAAACAGACATGGAAGCACAGAGAGTGAAAGGAAAAACCTCTTGTTGAATTGTCAGGACTCCCATGTGTTTTTATACCAAAGCCCTGCTTGTATGAACTTATGACCATTACCCAGATCGTGATGGGAAGAGAGACCACATTTTCCACGTTCATCAGAATTAATCAATATCTGCCACAAAGAGATGGACAATATTTCTTAGTCTTGACCTGACTGGTGCAAAGTTGTTTTCCACCCTGTGAGGGGTTTTTATGAGTCTGCAATTTGTTGTCTGTCAGAATTTTTTGTATTACTGTTATTAATTGTAGCGATTTAAACTATTTGCTGGGGTAACACAACATTTTTGCAACATGAGATCATGCAGCTATGGAAAGCTGGAGGAGAAAACTCCCAGCTCTCAGGAAAAAGCAGTAGGATTAGTTCTGATCCTAATGAAGTCCCCTTGTTACGGATTTCAAATCATCTGATGTCCATGCAGGCTTTCCTATAGGTCCATGGAACCTTCCTGCAAATCTACATTTGTTCTACAAATGGGTCTACAAACATTCATTAGCAAGTACTGAGCTATATTAAATCCTTGGGTGTCCAGGAACAGGCTTTGCAAGCCAATAGTTGCTTTAAAATTCCCAAGTAATGGCATTTGGAATTTCCTCTTTATCCTGAAAAATAAACTGTTTAATTAATAGGAAGAGTGGAATTAAAATGATAAAGATGAAAGGACTCTTCAGTATGTCATGCAGGCTCTAATTTGTTGCTTGTTTCAATCTGGTTCAATGATCTCTCCTGCACTCAGTGGCTCAATTAGCTCTGAGTATCTAGAGCAGTTTTGCAGCATTTCCTAGCTAGTGTAGTTGAAAGGTTTTAGAAGAATAACTAGAAATAGAAATATCTGAGGCTTTCTTTTTTTCTTTTCCTACTCAGACTCAGGGAGAGGGTATAAGGAGAAGACGACAAACTCAGGCACTTTGATTTCTCTCTTGGAGTGACACTGTTTAAAAATTTGCTTAATCTTATCAGACCAGCCAGAGCATCTGCTCTCTGTTTGTGTTCCCTTGCACAATTAGAGGAAACAGCCAGAGCCATGGAAATTCTGAGGTAATCCTACCAGAAATGGTCACTGGAGCTGGCTGTCAAAGACCACTCTACAGTGCCCCTCCGCCTGGCTTCTGGTTTTCCCCTCCAAATGCAGGTGGGATTTGAAAGTGTTCCTTATTCTTTAGAGGCCCACAGGGGGGAAGATTTTGGCTTTCTCCAATGCCAGCGGGCAACCTCTGTATCCACTGGCAGGGGCATCACCTTGGTGCTCCCCTCACATCCAGGACCCTCTCATAAAATGTGACAACTCTGTGTTCCCCTGAATTGTATCTGCATCAAAGCATGAGTGTGACTATGAAAAGCACCAAAAAAGATAAATCCTCAGATATTTCTAGGCTCATGCCGTTTTTCTAACTGGAGGAAGTCCTGGCAGCAGGGGCGAGAAACCATACCGGCATCCAGCAGAGTGCCCCTCGGTAGCTTTTATGGCCTCAAATCACAGTCCCTATGTGCCTGAAAGGTTTAGAGGTGATTGTTTAATTGTCAAAACAAGAGACAAGTTTGTAGGGCAAAGAGAAGAATTTTTTTCTTAGATTACTTTATCTAGATAGAAATATACCAACAACTAGTTCGACACACAGGTTCCTCTTCAGGGCAGATCTGCAGAAGGACTGAAATTCCCCAAAAAACATGTAAGGTCAGTACAAGAAAGGCTGTTTGCCATGCAAGCTGACATTTCATTCCAGGTTTACTAGTTATTATGTTTATGAATTTTGCTCATCACCGGATGTGACAGCTAACATCTTGTCTTGATCAGGGTGGAGGTGCGTGTTCTCGCAGTCCCCATCAGACAGCGATGAATTCCAGCAAGCAGAGACCTCGGCTAAAGCACACTGTGGGACATGAAGAATACCGGTATTCATTGCTTTGAGGGGACCTGGCAGGATGGGCAGTTCCCCTCGTATTTTGGCACTCCTGCTTCTGATCTGGGGTCGCTGAAGAACTAAGGGGAAAAGAAAGAAGAGGAGAGGAAAAAAAAACAAACCCAAACCCTTATTATTCAGACTTTTTAAAACCTCCATCAAAGGGCTGGTTTGCGTTTTGGACATGTCTCAATGTAGGTTGTCATTAGTGACTGACTAGCTATATTTGAATAGATGCAAGTGACAACTCGGAGCCTTTTCCCAGCCTTTTTTCCCCCTCCAGTATGTAGAAAAAAAAAAGGTCCATTGCAGTCTAAAATACATCTGCAGATGGTGTTCTCTCCTTGGCTCCAGTTAGGGCTCAAAGCGAAACACCACAAAATGCCTATTGTTACTAACACTTTCTGTCCTGCTATGGTACGAACCCCTGTTTGCTCTCAGCAGCTTTGGGGCCTGGTTCCTGCCCCTAAAGTTTTCATATGAACTTCTTCGGATGGCACGCCAAACTTTCTGAGGTTTGCCAGTTTCTGATTATAGGCTGGTCCTTGGGAACGAGAAAAAGGCCATAGTACCAATTCTCATCCTGCCCCAAGTGTGGGCTGCATCCCAGGACCCCTGAGGTCAGCAGACCAGTAGCAGTGGATGTTAGAGGGACTGCGAAACCACAACAACTCTGCTGAAGCTCTTGGAAGGTGGGTAAAGTTCATTGCTGTTATACTTCCAGTAAGTCGGAAATTTGGATCTCGATCCACAGAGGCTTTTACATCCCTGATTCTCAGCGGTTTTGTAGCTCTGGTGCAGGTTAGGAGCTGAGTTCCTAAATAGCCGGTGGCTGTGAGGCCAGTGCCTTAGTGTGTTCAGATCTATCTAACGTTAGTTGTGTTATTGCTGTGTACTGAGATCCTGGCTGGAATCTGGGCTGCTTGAAATAGAGACAGAGACATATAGGATGGGATATATCTGGCCAAGGCTTGAAGTTTACAGTGTGGGTGAGTAAAGCGGTGCTACAGGCAATGGAAACAATACAGACAATATAGTCAATGGAGAGTGGGACATCATGAAACAGTCACCTAAAACTGATCTCCTGAGAAAACCTCTTTCTCTTCACCAACCTCGGAGGAAGCCGGAGTGACATCTGTGTTATCAATGACTAAATTTAAGTAGGAGTTGTCCCATCCAGAATGGGAGGCAATTCCTTCTTCAGAGAGGTCGTGCTGTATAGTCGAGACAGCTTGGACTGGGAAGTGAAAAGCAGAGGCAGTGAAGTTTAAGTTAAGATCATCCAGCCGAGCCAGGAGTTGATACCAAACGTGTTGACTCTCAGACTTACTATCCACTCCCCTGCTGCTGCTCCCAGTGGTGAAACTCTTCTGGTTCACATCTGAGACGATCTGGTCTGCTTTAAGCTGAAGTCTTTAGAAATGAGACATCCAGAGTCATTAGCCACCCCTGAACTCCTGGTCTAGCTGGTTTTCTCTCTGATCTTCTTCACCTCTCTCACTCTCTGGCTCTGTTGTTTTGAGTACATTAAGTGCAAATTTTTCTTCTTGCCCAAAACTCTACCAGGACACTTTTTCCTAACTTACATCATCTTTGGAGCAGATCAACAAGTTTCAGAAACCTGATTCTCCAATGGTAGCAAATAGGCACATTTCACTTGAGCTCAATATATTTTAGACCAGCTGAGGTTGCAGCCTTTTATCTTTTGTGATGTGCTTTGAATAAAGATGGAAAAACATGAAAATATTTGCTGAATTTTGTTTTATGGATCATAAGAGGCCTTTCATTCATTTCTGAGTTGTTTGCGGGGGGAAAAAAACCAAACCATCAGTCTTTGCATATTTGGTTCAGACGCTATCAGAGCAGATGGTGAGAGAGTATTTTCACTTCATTCTCTCCATGTGCACTCGTGCAGTTCAGCATGATAGACCTTGATCCCAGTCTGGGCCTGTGGCCATTCCTGCAGTACACATGCTAGAAGACAGCACATTTTATTTTCTCATGTCAAATGCTGGGTGTGTTTCCATCACTTAGACAAACTTTATAATGTTTCTATTTCCCTTTCCCCCATGGTACTGATTATCCCAGAAATAGATAGGAGCTGGAAAGCTCTGCTCTGGATCTGAAATATTCCTGTTTTGCATCTGGCATTGTGACTGGATCCATTTTTGGACTGTGATAATTTCACCTTTGCCCTTGTGCCAACTCTTCTGTCTTTAAGTCTGATTTTTTTTTTTTCCCTACATGAACTGGATTGGGTTTTTTTGTCATTTCAAGTCCTTGCTTGAAGTTCCTCTCCTCTCCTCTCCTCTCCTCTCCTCTCCTCTCCTCTCCTCTCCTCTCCTCTCCTCTCCTCTCCTCTCCTCTCCTCTCCTCTCCTCTCCTCTCCTCTCCTCTCCCCTCCTCTTTCTTTCCGTCCTCTCTTCACCTTCCCACTTCTGCATCTTCTTGACGCTCTTATTTGTTAAATTCTGCTGGGTTGCTCGCCCTGGTCTCACAACAGACATTGCCTGAGCTGAGCCTCCTGCAGTTATAACACAGCAGCAGTGCAGCATGGCATTTGTTAGGGAAAAAAAAGAAGACAAAGGCTGTCTTCGGACTTAGCCCTGCCTGAAGAGAAGCTTAAACTCTGGATGAGATAGTCACCTCTTGAATACACAGAAATCTCAGCATGCTGCAGTTATTCTGGAAGGATGTGAGACTTCCCCAGGAGGAGGCATACCGAGCTGATACAGAAAACTTTGGTGTCCTTCTGGGAAGAGAAATGTTTCAGTGTTGGGTCTTCTACTCAAATGAGTATGAGATGTTCCTCCCAGGCTGTGGCCCAAGTATGTGATTGCTGATTTAGGTCTGTGTGAATGCTTAGTGGAAAGACTTGGCATGTGGCATGTGGGAGGAAGCAGAAGATCAATATATGGATGTTCCTCTTAAAAGAAAATGCGACGAGGAAAATATATACATAAGGATACTTATAGGTCTATTTATCATGCATGACTTGTGGCATGCCACATGGAAGCAGGATGTGTAAGTAGCACACCGATCCTTATGGTCTCTTTAATGGGACACCAGGATCATCTATCCAAAAGGAGACCACTGGTAACACCAGTGAGGTTTGGATGAAGCATGCTTAACTGTTTTCACGGGTAAGGCAGAAGCTAAAAGGTAGGGTTGAAAGGTTTCTTAGTGATGTTTGGGCATATGGAAGTGGAGGAACCATAGCACAAAAGAGGAAGCCACTGAGAAAGCAAAAAAAACAAACCAAAACAAACCAAAACAAAAGAAAATATCTGGGTCAGGTCTTTGCACCTTTATGTTCATGCCCTTGGGGTTAGCTAATGCCTGTGGAGATGGTGGCATAGATGTTTCACCTTTTTTTTGTTTGTTTGTTTCAGGGAATACACACCTGTGGTTAGTACAGAGCCGGAAATCAGACGAGACACATCCAAAGTGAATGCCCAGTGGCCAGAACGGGCTGGAAATGGAGTGACCACAAAGCACCAGCACAGCACAAAGTGACAGCAGAGTCCTGGACTTTAGGAATTTACTGTCCTGTTCCTGCATGGCATGCAGCCGTTACCACAGCACTGTGCTCCCTGCCTCACTCAGCAGCATTCGGCCTGACAGTTCTGCAGAATTCTTTTGGCATTCTTATCCCCAGTTTGGCACTTCCTAGGGTCTAAAGCCAACTGGGCAAAACCATAACGTTCCAGGGTGCAAAACGATGTGTCATGGAACATGGGAAGGGGAGCTGGTCTGCTTGCTCCTCTCTGATTGCTGCACCAAGGGGATGTCAGGGAAGAAAGAGTCTGAGGTATGGAGACTGACCCCTCTGAACAGTGAATACCACCACAAATACATGACCTGCAGCCCTTGAAACTGGCCAGGCTGCTCCAGCTTTTCCTTTTGAATGTTTTCCTCCTCTAGAACATAAGATAAAAAAGGAAGGCAACCCTTTGCCGTATTCCCAAATGATCTCCTGGAGTTCAGGAAACTGGATCAAAAGGTGAACAGAGCTGAGCTGTGTCTGCCTCTGCTTTATCAGAGTAAAGCTCCTGGGGTCATGGCTGCAGGTGTGTGGTGTGAGACAGGCAAACCCCATGTGGTTGTAGGGCAAAGACACTAACAAGGGTTAAGAAGTAATGGGCTGCTTCCTTGTGAAGGTGGTCCAGAAATATTTTCCAGAGTATTTTGCTATCTCTGAACTAATACTGGCTTTTCTGTGGACGATCTTAGATGTGAGATTTTCCAGTTTCCTCTTGGGGACCTGGAGAGCAATGTCTCTCCTTCTGCTCCACCCCATGGGAAGGTAACTTCAGTCTGCAAGGAGACTGCTACTTTGGAGGCTCCATCAGTATGAACTTGAGGCATCTTCTGCCAAGGGAGACAGGATCTTGTCCATGATTTGCAAAGCTCTTTCAGATCCTTGAGATGCATTTAATAATTCAAATCTATTGTGAAATCTCGAATAATTGGCTGTATGGAAATAAGGATGAGTTATTTCAGTAGATGACAGGAGTATCCAGCATCACAATCATAACACTTTAAAGACTAGATAAACAAGAGCTATGGGAAGACACAAACTCTTATGTTCACTATCGTGAATCAGGAAGTAATTCTCCTTTCGGGCCGTTTATTCTGTAACTGGTGGCTGCAACCGGAGCCGGACACTAACAGAATCAATAACCCATGGCAGAGGCACCTCTGATTGTTTGTTACTTCCAAGTCTTGCAATGAGTTCATTGAGATAAACAAACTTTTGTCTTCCTCTTGCAAATTCAACCACCTCCCCACTTCTTGTATTCCCATACTTTATATTCTTCTTGGCACTGAGTGCATGCTTTCAGTCAGCATGTTTCTGCTTTCCAAGACCTTAAGCCATGACTTGGGGGCACAGTCACATTTACATCCCTTTGCAGATGGCCCGTTTCTAGCACTGTCAGTCCTTGGGTTTTATTTTTTGCTGTCTTTATGCTGAGGGACAGACACTGCTCAGTGGGTCTTTGTGATTCTAATCTTTTTCATACAGTTTGAGGAGCAACGAACTTGAAAAACAAGATCCCTTTCTCCGGGCAGAGAAGGCACCTGAATTTAGACCCGTCTTTACCACCCACTAAGGATGTGCGTGACAGTTTAGAGAGAGCTGAGAGCAGTGTATTTGTCATTGCTGTAATGCCCTTTGTTGTTTTGGTATAGCTCCCATTTCTGTAGGCACCATCTGTTTGTTGGGAATTTTTTTTTCGCCCCGACATTGCAGGCTTCAGGAAATGCCGTCTTGCCAGGTGGCATCTCTGTTTGCTACTGCTGCAGCAGCTCTAGAAGCAGGTGCAGTTTGTGGCATAATGTAGCTTTGTGCCAGCCCCTTACAAGCCACGGCCCATTCAGGGACTTGGATGGGGTTATTGCTTTAGCTCAGCACCATTCGGGACGTGGGCATTGCCTCTGAAGTGCCACTGGCAGCTGACTTCTCACGTTGATTTATGCTAACCTCAGGGCTGGCGGTAATTACATGCATGTTCTTGTATTCAGGAAGTTTATGCAGTCGCCAAGGAGCAGGGACTTCTTCATGCAACACTGGGAGGATGAGTTGTTCATTTTGATGAGCATCTCAGACACTTTGGGGCGTATGAAAAGGCCTGCCTGTGTGTCCCTTCTTGTGATGGCAAAAGGGCTGGTGGAAGGCGAATAGATAATAGTACTGCAGCTCTGCTCTCCAAGAGTTTCTGAACTAATTTGCTGGTATTTCATCAACCAAAATGTGTGCAGGGTAATGGGTTTGCATAGTGTGATGCTGTGACTCATTAACAGAGTTGGATGACCCGCTGGGATTTGTTGTCTTCTTGGCATCCCTGACAAGTAGTGCAAAGGGAAAAGTGGTCAATACACATTTTTTCTGTGGCACTTCACCTACATTCTTCAACAGAAACCAAAGACTCGCATCAGAGAAATGGTCAAAAATTCTTCTTGTACTGGTGCCTCCTCTGTGAGTGCCCCAAAGAGATCATTTAGCTGGTGTCTTACATGGAAATATCTCTTCTGGCCTGGGTGGTGACCACTAACTTTACTTTTCTAAGCTACCAGGCATTTCATATTTTAAATATTTCTTCATACAAGTTCGTAAACTGTCATTGACTTTTTCTTTTTCATGCACTGCTGCAAAAGACCTGATGCAGCCAGGTGACTAAAGAAGAAGGGGTTTGCTGGCCTTAGCACAAAGTGATGTTGTATTATAAGTCCTTGGGTAGCAATGTCCTCTTTTCTGCTGCTGCTCAAAACAAATTTGTAAAGAAATACGAAGAATTTAGGCGAAGTTCAGAGATGAAGTGGGAAGGAGTTTCCTTTTGAATCACCTACAGGTGCTCAGGTAAAGAGCACAGGAAGAGCTTTTTGTCTGGTGAAACCTGAACATCAAGGAATCATAAGCAAGAAAATCCTTGCTTTCTCTCTAATTCAGGGCATCTTATACCTGCTTTGCTCCTACCACCCTGCTGCAAACATCAACAATGTCAAAGTGGGTCCCCACCTCGAGGCTAATCCGAGGTCTTCTCTGACGTTCCCTCAGCCCATCAGCGCTCATTTGTTGCATCCAGTGCAGCATTTCCATATGCAAATGAATACCAAATTGCTGGCTCTTTTGCCCTGCCCCAAGTCACCAGATGAGTGTGTGGAGCAGAATCCTGGAGGTTGCTTGTGTTTCATGTGTCAGATTAATCCCCTGCAACGAACACCTGGGCTGGACTCCTTAAAACCATTAAACTTGGAACGCAATACACTAATTTTCCTCAGAAATCATCTGCCACTGCCAAGAACATCCTTCCAGTCCCTTGCTAGTGCCACTAAAGCTGTAAACATGGAATCTATTACAGTCCTTTAACATTTTTGTTTGTAGCTGCTCTAAATGCATTCACCACTCACCACATTGCCCCAGTGCACAACTGCTCACTTTAACACAACTCATCATGCTAATAGAGATAATTTGCTGGAATTTTCTTAGAAGTTGCACAGAGTGGTTGTATCCAAGAAACAAGGATGAGCCTGGAAACACTGTCTTTGTAGAAATGTAGTTTGCTTTTTATTTTTATTGTTTGGTTACTTTGAAATAATTTCCAAATTAGAGGTACCTGCAAAGTCTTATTCCTCTTTCTGGGCCTAATGTAAAGCTTGATAGATATATGAAGAATTGCCCTTGGCCTAAGAGTCTTTGGATTAGGTCTTATATTAGTTTTCATTTCCCCTCAGTATTTAGGTACATGTTAATACACAGACATGCTATTAAACAGACTGTAAGCAGAATTGGTAATGCCACTAATAGAGGTCCACTAATGATTTTAGCCTATGTGAAAAGAAGGATTATGTGATCATTGTCTCTGCCCACCTGTCCAAATTTTTTTTTTCACTTGGCTAATTGCAAACCAGTTTTGAGAGAAAGGGGAAGATCTCCAGTACAATAAAGTTCCTGCAAGTTCTGTGAAATTTGATGGCTGAGTAGAGGATAGAGATACACGTAAGTGTCCTGAAAACAGGGAGAAGATGTCAAACTTCATCATGTCTAGTCTGTCTGTAAGCACGAGGCTCAGGACAAATGATGGTGTATTTTGTTGCTTCTCTGGTGGGGCAGAGCAGAAAGCAATAGGCAACTGTGGGGGGATTGCAGGGGGTTCATGTTAGCAGCCAAAGGCTGCACGTTGGGGTCAAACCACATTTCCTCAGTCTCGCTGTTCAAGAAACAGCTTGCTTAACCTGGGCAAAATAATGTATTTTTCCCTTGACTTGCGCGCAAAATTTCCTGAAGCGTTTTGTTTCAAATTGACTTCAAACATTTAGCCTGCAGCAGATATCCGGAGCATAACATTTCAGCCCACACAGTCAAAGTCTGGCAAAATGGGACGTGATTAAAAGTCGTCTCTATTCAAGAACCATTCAGGAGGAGAGCAAGAGCTGAAGGAGACAACTTCTGCTGCTTGTTTTACCCATGCCTGACCACTTCTGCAAAATATCATTGAATTCCTGGCCATTATGGCCATCTACCACTCCAGACAGATAGGTCTGAGTTCAAGTAATAGCAGTTTTTTCCCAAAACAGAACTTGTACCAAGGCTCTTCAGAAACCCAGCCGTACTGCCTGAGGTGTTCCGCTGGCAGCAGAAGGAAAACCTGGGGTCAGGGTATTGTTTTGGTTGAATTTTGTGTGTGTAAAAGCAAATGTGCCAGAAACACCAGAGAAGGAGCGAGGAGATGGCAGCACAAATCCCAGAGCTGCCACAAATCGTCTGTGCGTGTAACCCCAGCTGACCGCAACGAGGGTGTTTTGAGCATAGAGTTGACCAGAAAAAGAGACCAAGAAGACTGGGAGAGGCTCTTCTTTACTCTTTGATTGCCCAGAGGAAAATGAGAACATTAACTTCTTCTGCAGATAGACAGGACCACGTCAAAACCACTCAAATTAATTGCCATCTTTCATAATGGAAACATTCCTCATGATCCCAAGTATCAGCTCTGTCCTGTGGCCAAATGATACTCCACTATATTTACATACATATGAAAGATATATGTGTATATATTTAAAATAAACGAAAGCCACCCTGGACTAAGCATCACTTCACAGGTTTTTCGAGAGAATTCTACCTAAATTTGAGTTTATTCCCATTTGTCATATTGGGTGAGGTACATGTGATCAAAAGTAGGTGCATGGAGTATAGGTATTTCCCTCTGAGCTGGACTCTGCATCTGCCTTTTCTGTTTTTTTTATATCCAGGGTATATTTCTGCTTATCTTAAAATAGACCTCTAACGTGGGTCAGACAACTGTCTCCTTAAAAATCGCCTATTGAAGAGCACAAGGGTGGCAAGGTCTGCCTTGTAGGCATCTGAAATTAGGTGAAATTAATTCCTCCCCTTCTCATCACCAGGTACGAGGCACCGAATGCCTGCACTGGAGTGGGTGGTCTGATCTATCAGGTCCCGGGCTGGATGACAAGGCTGTTTGCAAGTGGTTTCCACCAGCCGTCTGTGTAGTTTCCTTTGCAGCCAAATTTTAGCTTTTTATGCCTTAGATGGTGGTGGGACGCTCCAGCCCTGACCGTATGCTTGTCTTTCTGCAGGAGATGTGTGTGATGTGTCTCACTTCTGCATTTTAGCAATCCAGCCGTTGACCCTGGGCACCCTTTTGCTCTCTGTGGGTTGACTGGTGCCACTGGCTTTGAAGTGTTGTCCACTAACCCAGCTCTAGCAAGCTTGCAAAGGAATGAGGGTGGTGTGGTGAAAGCACCCCACGGGGTGGCAGGAGATCTGAGCTCGACTCTTCACTCCACCACAAAAAAATATCACTGTTGATCTTGGGTGCATTTCTTACACTCTTTGCTCCGCCACAATTTCCCCAGCTGTAAAATGTGAATGATTTTTACCTACCTGGCTGAAAACTGAGGACCTCATAACTGGAACTCGAGGAACCTGGAGGGAAACTCTGGTCTGGATTTGCTCATGACAAAGCATCTACTAACATACTTTCAGCCAGTACCTGGCAGAGCAGAAATGTTCAAATTTCTGTTTAAATAAGCTCTTTCATCAGATGAAAGAACATACCAGGAACCGGTCAGCAATACGTTCTGTGGAACGGCCCCTGGAAGGGGAGTGCAAACCAGGGAGTTAATAGCTTCCAGGTAGTGAGAAGGGTGCAGAGCTGCACCGAAATGAAGTTGGTAACGGAGGACTGACCCAGGGACTTCCTCAATTCTGAATAATGCCTGTTATCAGCTGCTGGTCACCTCCGTAGTGGGAAGTCAAGGGGAATGAGGCCATTGCACTTCACTTCACTGGTGGATATTAAACAATAACCAGTGCTGTAAAGCTTTTGACTTTAACTGGCATGAATTAAAGGCTTTGGTCAGGTTGGCTTTGGAATTGTTTAGGATGAAATTGATTCCTTTTAGCCTTCGAGAGGGTCCAATTTAAGCTGTTTAGCTGAGCAGCGTGGAAAATACGGCAGTTTAGCTATTATGTGGTCAAACTGAAGAGCAGACGCCATTTACCGATATTGCTGGATTCATAACCTCACATCCTCTTGGAAACACCTACTTATTACGCTTTCTATCGTGTGTCGTTATGGCCACCAGCTATGAAAATCCAGCCTGTTTTATCCATCATGTTTCCTGGCTTCCATATTGCTTATATGTCTTTTATGTCCCTCAGTGCCTTTGTTGCAGGGCAACTCATGTTCATCGCAGGGTTTCCATTCTGGGCAGAAACGTATGTGTTTTGAGACAGAAGGGCAGGAAATGCTTTTGGTACATGTCAACAGCCTTATAGTTTGTAAGGATAAATGTAGCCACAAGGACTCTTATAAAAAGAAAAAAAAAACCCAAACATTTCTGAGAGACTGATTGCTTGTCCTTTTAACCCTAGAGTTTTTTAGGCTGGCTACAATAACATCTGCTTTTACCTCAGATGTCTAGAGATTGTATCAAACGTATACAATGCCCAGTTTCCTGCATTGGACAGTCTCTTTGCCCGTCTTACCTGAGAGATGGTTTCTGCTAGCAGCATGGAAAGTGGCTGGTCTGTGCAGCCAGGACAATCCAAAACCAGAGGCTTATTTCTTTGCTGGGACCCATTTTACATCTCTTCTCAGCTGCAATGAAATGATAGAGAGTACGAGTTTGTGAGCTTTGTGTTGGCTGAGAATCTGACCTAAATTGTGGACAATCAGTAATATAGACAAAGGAAAATGTTAATTTCAGCTGCTTTCTGGAAGGAAAAGAGCATTTTTCTCTTTACAGCTTCCCTCAGGAGCTGTGAAGGTATATGGAGGAGCGATGAGAAAAAATTTGGAAAGGGAAATTTAGGGCAACTGCTAGTAAAGTGAGGTGTTAATCTTTCCCCACGAGGACATGATGAGCATTTCGCAGCAACATGCAGACGGAATAGAAAATAGGTGGAAATGGTGAAGCAATAGAGAAGACAGCTTGGTTCAATGGGTACTGTCTTCACTTGGGTATAACATGAAGACAAACAAATAGAACACGGGTCCCTTTCCAGAAGAGAATGACCCTGCGAGGGGTCTCTGGGGCTGGACTGTCAAGTGCTAATTGCTGCCCCGAAGTCATAAAACCTCCTGCTTTGAGCAGCTGTCCTCCTCAACAGGATGAGGACTTCCACCGCCCCATCAAAATGAGAGTGCAGGTTCCTTGGTAAGGGATTTTATATCAGGACTGGACAGAACAGAGAAGAGGCATAATCCTACCCTGGCAGGCAATGAGCCTGGGTGATCTTAGAGGCATTTTCCATTCCTGTTTTCCCAATTTTGCATCAGAGTGACTAAGCCTCAAAGAAGTCAGTATTTATTCAAACACTATTCTGAAAAGCTGGGCTTTTCTCAGTTTTTCTGCCGTCTCTCGTGCTGCTGGTTGGAAATGCTGAGAGGCCGGCATTGTGTGTAATGTCTCCTTCCTCCCACTTTTGGCCCAGATCTTAGGAAATGCAAAACTATGCAAACAAACAAAAATAAAAGCCATCGTAGCAAGATACTTCAGGCGAAGTCAGTCTGAGAGTCTACAGGATGGCCTACTTGAAGGTCTTTGTCCTTGGCATTGAAGCTAGACCCTGTCCTTGCTATGGATGTTGCTAGTACAGTGCCAGCAACTGTTTCCCCTGCAGTAGACCATGCCCCTGGCTAAATATGATTGGCATGAAGGGAATTTGCCTTTTCCTTGCCTTCTGCCCTTGCTGATGGAGGTGGGCTTTCCTCCATACCCCAATAAATTGGCCCAAAGGTCACAAGTGCCACTGGCATGAAGATGCAGTGACAGCATTGCCCTTCCCTGCAGTATTCTTGGAGAGTCTCACCTCTGCAGCTGATCTGAAGTTTTCCAACCAGCTCTTCTTTCACTGTACTTCTTTAAGTCTTCCTTTTCTTTAAGTTGGTGAAAGCTAGTTTGTCAGAACTGTGTTTCTTATTAGGAAGGTTTTTGTGGTCCAAGATGGCCTGTCATATCTTTTTCTTCCTGTGAATGAGACAAATTTAGAAAGTTTCATTTTTGTTCAGTTGTAGAACAAAAACAAATGTTAGAACACCTCACAAAAGATGGTCTTGTTTACTGATATAATCACAGCACAGCCCCTATGGCAGGACCCAAACCAGTTTCTATCCCATTGATGTTAGCATGGCTATTATGAAGAACAGGGTTCAAGATTAAGTGTGACAAGACACGCAAATGAATGTAGAAATTTCCAAACAATCGCTTAATATGGACAGCCCATTCTTTAATCTCCTGAAAATAAATATGAGCTTTCCCATTTAGACTGCTGGAGAAACTGGAAAAAAGTATGTTTGACTGTTAATAAGTATGGATGGAGTTATAAATTAGCAGCCTCTCCTGTAATAAAAACCATGTTATAATCATCATGAAGCTTGAGAAAGCAGTCTCATCACTCATGCCTGTCTTCATTTAGTGCAAGTTTTGGAGACATTGGCCTAATTTCTGGCTCTGTCAAAGCAGATCTCCACTGGAGAATGATACTGCTACGCTTAGCAGTGCTTTGAACTAACTGAGTGTGCCTATACCAGTGTTGTCTCTAACCTGGCAAATGGAACCTCTCTGTCCCAATCACAAATAGCAGTTTTCCCAAGAACTATGGTTTGGTGCCACGGGGAATTATCTCCCTGTTCCCAGAAATGATTACTTGTGTGAGCAGCAGTTGCTCACCCACAGCTAAGGATGTGCTGCACGTAAAGCTGATCATCTGTCAGCTCTGTTAGAAGAGTTTTCACTTGATGAAAAGTTGGGGTTTTTTTCTTTGTTTGTTTGTTTGTTTTTGGTTTTTAATAGAAATTTAATTTTAGGTGATGTTTAAAACAACTAAGCCTCCATCTTGGTTGGAACGACTGATCTCAGTGGAGCATCATGACGATAGCAATGTTCCCAGAGGGGACAAAGCTGCTAACAAGTGATGGCCACATTGGTTGGGAAGATGCCAAGAAAAGGCTGAAGGGGATGATGTGCCATAGCAAAAGAGCAAGGACAGCCTAAAAATGTGTATTTGTGAAAAAAAATCTGCGGGGGGAGAAAGTGGGTCTTATTGATAAAACATTGGCCTGGGACAAAGAGCTGGGTTAAATACCATTGCTGGCACAGACTTTGGGTGTGCGTCCAAGAATAAGTCATGGGACCTTCTGCCCTGGTTCTCAGCCCATAAAATGGAGATGTGAAGGAGGATAATAACAGCCCCTTCCTTTATCCAGGCTTTGTATGTGTCAGACCAACAATCTTGGGGGAAGGGGCAGCATCAAAAACAATAGAGGCTTGTTCACTTTTCGGGCCCGCAAGCATTACTGTACAGCAGACACAGGTTGTGCTATCTGAAGGCCTCTTTCAAGGTTATTTCGTTGAGACCAGTGTTTAATTCCAGGCTTTAGAAACAGAAAATGAAAAGACCCAACTGTTCTAAAGGTCAAATTGTCCACCTGTCTCAGGCAGGCTGATTTTGTAGAGTGTACTGTAATGTTTTACTTTGCCTGGAGTTTGAGACGGGAGTTCAATGGCAGTTTGGAGAGCAAAGCAGTAGCTTGATTGGCAGATCTCTGAAACAGAAAGTTTGGGCTCAGCAAAATCTAACCTTCCTTCTGGGACAGCGTTTTGGTTTTTTTTTTTTAAGGCTAAGTCATTTTTGTCTAGGACTTGCTTTCATCAGAAATTCTCTCACATTAGGGAAGATAAATTATACCTTGTGACATAACGGAAATTGAGAGGATGATTTCTAATTCTTGGCTTTACATTTCACTTTGGTTTTGTCTTTTTTTTTGGTGGAGTGAGAGCATTAAGGTAGAGACAAAAAGCGAGTTCACTCTTTTTCCCCCATGCTTTTTCAGCAGGAAAAATGTTTATTTTCTTTAGTCCTCAAATTAAAGCAGCTCAAACCCTGAGAAAGGACATTGTGTTTAAATTTTGAAATGGAAAAGTTTCTCGAAAGAATTTTTTTTCCCCTTAAAGAATATAACATTTTTGATATAAAGTCATTCTTGGGTATAAACTTTTTAGGGAAAATATTTTTAGACGGTTGTTGAAATAGATATTTTCTTCTACATTTGTGGGTCAGTATATTGCATGGACTACAAAACCATGAAGAGCACGAGCTACTCTAAATCACTTCTGTGGTAGGGCCATGCTAGTGTTTGGAAAAAATCCTGAAAATATGAAATCTTTAACTGCTGGTTATTTTAGAAATAAGCAAGGTATGTGTTACTGAGGAGAGCTACATGCTTACACTCTATCATCAGTCTGTCCACAACCTGAAGGTAACCTTTCTGAAAACTTGTAAGAGGATAGTAAAGAAGATGATTGTATAGAAGAGAAAAAAAAATATGAACACATGTAAAAAAAAATAAAAAAAGAGAGAGAGGCTTATTTTCAGTTACCCAAGATCAATATACAAAGTCTAAGAAAGCCACTGCATATGACTGATAAATGTTAATGTTGTTTTGTTTCCATTTTAAAATATCATGGAGTTGTGCTAAGCAGAATTCCTGAGGCTGGATGAAAACTCAGGTACTCCAAACAAATACTGTTTGAAGTGAATGTTTTTTGGCAAGGTGTTTCACAGTAGGTATTGAATAATTCCATGCAAGATATTTTGATACCTTGTTTTAGGAAAAGAAAATGCTGAGGATTCAAAGTGAAATAAGACTGCGGGGGAAAGAAAATTAATCTGTTTTCTTGGAACATCCCTCAGAATGTTACAAATCCTGCAGAGATTTATGAGTAGCCAGAAGCATCAACCAAAGTCTTCACCATTCACCAGCCTGTTACCAAAAATGAACATTAGAGAATATTTGTATTTCATATTGGTTTGTAGGATAATTTTATGATCTAGAGAGGTCAGGTTCAGACCAGCTCCTTAGGAATCATAGAATAGTTTGGGTTGGAAGGGACCTTCAAAGCTCACCTAGTCCAACCCCCCTGCCATGAGCAGGGACATCATCAACTAGATCAGGTTGCTCTGAGCCCCATCCAGCCTGGCCTTGAATGTTTCCAGGAATGGGGCATCTACACTTTCCTTGACCTTCAATGCCAGTCTCCAAACTCCCTTGAAAATCCTCAGCATCAAGTGGTACTTTGTGTTTTGAAAGATCTGCTCATCACTCACTACCTTACAATATTAAATTATCCTTGCAACAACCTTCTCAGATGTGGAAAGTTAAGGCAAGAAGAATTTAAAATCATGAAGGGGTCCCTAGTTGGCTTTCAAGATAACATCGCAGAAATCATATGCACTTCTAAACAATAGGCAAAGCTTGAACTGATATTCGGACCCATACCACTGAAACCAGGAGATGATGAGGAGGTGCTTCTACTTCTGCCACAGTCAGCATTTTGAGCATTTTCTCTTTGCTGTACCACAGAGATCATTTATGTGTTTATGGGAGATATTACAGAAATATAGGAAATACAGAAGGCCATTAAACATTTTGAAATGAGCACGCTGAAAGTTGTCTCACACATTATCTGGGATTAAAGTTGAGTACTTCTAGCCAGACCCTCCACTACTGAAAGTTAATTGGTGAAACTTGATTACATTGGCTGGCAAAGTGCCTCTGTACCTCAGGTCAGGCGTACCGCTTGCTTGCTAGGCAGGGGCAGGAGCAGGAGCATGTGAGAATTTCAAGGCAGCTTTCATCCCTCATTGTGGATTTCAAGCTCTGATTGGTCTTTAGAGGTTGGCAAAATTGCTGAGAAAAATCACATTATTTCTTCCAACTCCTTCATTCAGAGGAGTTTGTGGAAAGAGCTGTAGTAGAAGCCCTGGATGATCAAAAGGACTGACATGGCCAGGAGACTCTTCCTCCAGACTTGGGCTGGATGCAAAGTTTGGTTGTGGACACAAGAGAGGTGCACAGTCGCATCGGTGAGCTTCTAGGATGTGTTAAATTTTATTTTGAAAAGAAACTCAAATTAATTCAGATGAATTGTTCCCAAAGGTGCCTATTTTGCTCCACTGGCTGGGACAGAGTCTAAAGGCTGACCTGAGATCAATGGGATGAAACCCAGGCCAGCTGCTTTGGCAGGTTCAGCTTTGAGGGCTTGTTCCTTTGTGAGATATTGAACCCTTACTCTGCTTCGATGGTCTAGCCTTCAGGTGACTCTGCATGAGTCAGTGGCAAAAGCAGAAATCACCGATGGTCTAAGGTTTATTTCCCAGATGTAGACAACTTCCTCCGCACCCTGTCCACAAGCAGGATGTGATGGCTCATAAGGCTCCTATCTGGGGTCTTGTGAGACTACTTGGTGTTTGGGACTGCTGTCAGCATGGTGCCACCCCATGCCTGCAGAGGTGGCATCTATCCTGACATGCTGTAGCCACAGCAGAGGTGTTTCTTGCCCAGGCACCAGGTCCACAGAAATCCTCTCATCTCTGTGTCACACCGGGACCAGGAGAAGGTCTTGAAAAATTAGGCTGCCAGCACAAAGGCAGCAGGGGGAAGCTTCTGAAGGCCTTTCTGGAAAGCTGAAAACAGGAAATGTTCAATCAATCTCTGAGAGAGAAAAAAACCAAACCAAACCAAACTGGAAAAAAAAAAAAAGAAAAGAAGACAGTCTATTTCTGAGCAGCCAGGATGTTTGTGAAATCCCTGCTCCGTTTATTATGATGCTGAGTTTCAGCTGGCTGCTTTATTAAAGACAGCTGGGACACATTACTTGTGCATTAACACTGAGCCAGCTTTCATTTTAAAACTTACCCGTTGCTGGGAGCTTTCCTTAATGCGTTCCTGCTGCTGCCAGCTCCATAATCCACACCAGCAGCCGCGGGGGAAGATCACCTCGCTTTGCCATACTTCTTATTTCCGGAGAAAGGCCTAATAAAAATCAGCCTGGCTGATCAGGAGCAAGATAGTTCCTCTCCTTGCTGTGGCTCTGAGGTGGAGCAAAGCTTGCGGGAGCGAGAGGTTGGCGGTATATCCGCCAAGAGGACATCTGCTCATGGAGCAAAACCCTTAACGCTCATATGCAACTCTCTCTTAATTGCTTTCCAGGGACATATTAGAGTTTTTGCAATGTAAACTATGTTTCAGTACATCACAAATCACTGAGTGATGGCTCCAGCGTAGATTGTAGCGGAGGCTGGTGAGTCCTGTTGTGAAAGCGGCGGGGAAACAAGCCGAAAGGTTCTGGTGGGTGTGAAGGTTTGTCTGTGCAGCAGGAAAAGAGGGGTTGCTCGGGGAGTGCCGGTGCCCACCTGGGACTGGGGTCTTGGCAGTTGAGATCTGTGTCCTCCAGAACATGTTCTTCAAGCATATGAGGCCAAAATATTCTCCCTGGGGAGCTGGGAGAAAGCAGCAATCCCTCACCCTGACACTGCTCTTTATAAAGAAATACTCAGGTGTGGATGGAGTGAGGTGAGCGTGTCTCTCATGCCCCCATCCCCACGGTTCAGAACATCAGAAGCCATCTGATGGACCCTGCCTGCGATCCTGGTCACAGTCCTGAGCACGGCTGTGGATGCCCCCCAGGAACACAGGTATAAAATGCTGGTGTGAATCCAGGTCCCAATTTTGTGAAGAGGTCAAAGAGATGATGTTCCCATGTCCACGCATCTTTTCAGCCTGGTGTCATAACAGAATGAGACTTGTGCCATCACAGAGCATGTATGTGTGCACATATACATTTATGTAGCAGGTGTGTTCCCTAATTGGTTTTGAACTCACAAGCCAATTTCAACTAAACGTAACAGAAAGGTGGAGATTTCAAGCATATTGAGTTCTTACAAACATACATAAACCATTGGATGGAGAAGAGAGGCTCTGTTAATGCCCTTACTGATAGGCTGCACTGGGACCTCAGGCTTTATTAGACACATAAGAATCCACACAAGCATGATCCATTAAGTGTTTTAATTGCAGAGGACATTTCCATTCCTGTTTATGCCTTATTAGATATTAGAGGGATCAACCTTCTCCCATGTCCAGGAAAAGGCATTTTTCTTCTACATGAGACTAGACAGCTGCTTACAGAAGAAACTGCCCTGAGGATTATTAATAATTTCTTCCTGATATATCTTAACTGATACTTAGTTAATACCGTTTACTTCCTGAGCAGCACCATGGATGTTCCATTGCTCAGTAAAAATATCAGAATCCTTTTTTTTCCTCAGTTCTGCTAGTATCTTAACTCAGTGAAATCACACAACAGTAAGTTCCTCAGGTTAATAATGTCCATATATAAAAAGATGGGTTTTTCTCCTTTAGTGGTGTTTGTTTTCCTTTGGCTTATTCTCATGCATTTGCACTTTGAGACAGGATAAGTGTGCGTAACCTACTTGCCTTCTCTGTACCGTTCATTATTTTGTACCATATCTCTTTGTGCTTTGTCTCCGCGCAAAAAGGGAATCCATATCAGCTCTGGCAGTATTGTCCGTGCTGCAGAGTTGCCATCTTCCTCCTCCCAGTGGGGAGGTGGCTCTGGTGCCCAGCTTTTTGTAGCTGTCTCTGCAATGCCTCCTTAAAACTCACTTTTGCAACACTTCTTCCAAAGAAGATGAGTACTAACACACCGAGATTCCTTTCTAGTGCACCACTTCATAATGTCTCATGTTTCCCCCTCTGCATCTCTCTGTTGCCTTACTTTAGAATTAGAACATACTTGAATTAGCAACTGTCTGCAGTAAGTGTTGTCATTTTTTTTTATACAGCAACTAGCACAAGGTCTAAGTCCAAATTTAGGGTGCACCCATGGTGACACTACAATTTTGAAGACCTCTTGCCCCTTGGAAGTATTTCCGTTAGTGAATCTGGTGCAAATCAGTATATGAAGGTCCTTCGTTGGTTTTGATGTGGAGTTAGCATGGCTAGTTCAGCTCACTCTGAAGAGTTATTTCAACTGTTGCAGACAAAGCAGATGAGCAGTGTCCACGTGGTCTGTTTTGCTAGATCTGGTGTTGATGAGATCTTCATAAAAGGAGTGGTAGAGCGCAGCTCTTAAACAGGCAATTTCCTCCCTCAGCAAGCACATCTCTGCCTCAAAGCATCTTTATACCAACATAATCGTCCCTGAACTGCATCTTGTGCTGATGGATCAATAACATTCTCACTCACTCCCAACTACCCGAGTATGGAAGATGCTTTTTAGCCAGACTCCATGCATCTCCCATCTCAGATACACACTGTCAATCTTTTTGCTCTTGTTAAGAACATTTATTTGTTTTTGCAGTAGTTTATGCAGGCCCGAAGCCCTCTCATTCTTGTATATCCATCCTTACTGTCATCCCCAGTAAGCATCTCTCAGTAAGCAAGGGCTTCCCAGAGATCTCCAAGCTGGTGGCATGGAAGAAGGGGGCTACTTCAAGGGGAGGCATTAAATTGAAACACTGTGCAAAACCTACTGTACAAAGGCAATAAACCATAATTAATAACAACAACAGTATCCAGTCTGCTACGTGGCCCTGTGAAACAATCGGTGTAATTCTGGAAAATCTATGCTGAGGGAGTCTCAAGCTCTGGGTGGCACCTTGACAACTCATCGAACTCCTCTCCTGTGACCCAAATTGGTGTGAAGCCAGTGCCATGTCCCAATGTCAAGGTGGTTACCCAAAGTGTGCCTTAGCTCCAATGCTGTTCTAATATCATAATAAAGAAAGGAAGCTGTTCCTGAGGATCAAATTCAGCAGTGCTGTGGTTGCACATAACTATTTAAGTTTAGTGTACCAGCAATCTACAGAGGGGCTAGCTGCCTAGGGAAGCTAGACGTACCTATCAGAGCCCTCCACCAGTTACGCTTGGAAGAGAAATCACTGAACTATTGGAAAGTATTTATCAGGTTCATTAAATATTAGGCTTAATTGTGTTGGAGTATGAGCCAAAATGGGGCTGATATGTAATACAGAGATCCAGAAGGGTAGATGAGTGTATGTAGCTGCCTAATATTTCCAAAACCTTTCCTTCCTTGGTCAAAAAGAATGGATTAGAAATTCTCATGAATCATTTTGATTTCACTGGATTTGCACTTGTCAAAGGGAAACTAGCTCTCGGGAAAACTCCTGAGGGTCTCCAACAACCTTGACATGTAGCAAGGCAGAAGAGGTGGGAGGTGTGCTCACTGTCCTCCCAGGAAAGCAGCTCGGTATATGCACATTCCCCCTCAGAGGCCATCAGGGAGTTGACCCAAGCCTCAGTGAAATGTCTCACTAGCTCTTGGTGATGCACAGAAGTGAGAGAGCTACCCTGTAGTGTTTCTTTTCGGGTGCAATTTTCCCTTTGCATCCTGCTCAAGGAAAGGGCTGGGTTGTGGTATGAACATCAGCCTTCGTACAGAGTGGCCTCCTTTGCAATACCCCTTCAATTCCACTGCATTGAGACCCCTGGTCTTTAGCTCCTTCATCACTATGCCATAATACTCATCTGAATAAACGTGAACACGTTATTTTATACCATGTAACTCTGCCTTAACAGGGAGTTAATTACTGGAGTTAGGTATAGGAAGGAGCTCTGCAGTTCATTCACAGCAGTTTGCTTTAATGAATTCAAGAACTGTTGTGGCTCAAGTAAATCTATGTAGCAGCACTAGACTAGGTGATGATCTGCCCCATTATTTTTCTTACAGTGCTGCAATTTGCCTGGGACACTTGGTTTAACATTTACAACCTGAGTCTTGAAAAAAATGCCAGGGGAAATTTATAACCACAAGTTAATTAGCCATGAATCAGTTAATATTTTGGCATGTGACGTGCTATATGCATGCAAGGGATTAAGCTGTCAGAGGGAACTTCAGTTTTAAATCTCCCAGAAAAGTTGTCATTTCTAGCAGTGTTCTGGTCTCCAAGTTGATGCTGTGCAGGGTGACTGCAGGAACATTGATTTGGAGAGAAGGTTCCTCTTGCTATTTGCTACTGTTTCTGGGGTTTACTCCATGGGATTCCCATCCAAATAACGTTCCCCCTCTGGCCTTGGGAACCTAGTAAGAAACGAGATTACCCTTTGTGTAGGGGGCTAATTGATGCACATTTTGCTGGGTGAGATATTAATACTTACACTTGTGCTGTCCAGATGACAGTGTGTCCTGCTGTCTCTGGAGGACAGACACCTGTAAGGTCTTGCACAGACCCTACTGTCTGCGGAAACGTTGGCAGCAACCAAGAGATGAGCTCTGCATAACAGCAGGGATTCAGTGGTGAATTTAGGGACCCATCTGCTATTGCTCCTCTTCCTGGCCGGTTCTGCTGGACAATTTATACTCTAATCAACCCCGCGTTGCCTTTTTTCCTGAGCAGTGCTGTAAAGAGTTAGTACTGTGAGCACCTGACTTTGCCTCTGCCCCTGGCTGATGTGCTTTGCCCTGGCCCAGATGATACTCCATAGACGCAGACAGAGATGAGCATCTGCACATTAAAGCCAGTTCCTCATACCACTTTGCTGCTTGGACCTTTGTACTTCTATCAGAGCTTTAAAACTGCTGCTGAACCAATCAGTCAGCTGGGTGGCTTGAGAGGGAAAGAGATGTTAGTTTTTCTTCCAGCTGACAAACCTTACTTATATTTGGAGCGAACCACCTATTAGGATGCTATTGCCTTGGTATGTTTAGTCATCAGAGCAAGGAAACCTAAGGTTAGGAATAAAGTAGTGTGTTTTTTTAAATCCTTTTCCTGGTGATGGAGGCTGTTTGCAGAGCTCCAGCTATGGTCACTGAGCAGGAGAGAGACATGCCAGAACCAGGGTGGGCTGGTAATGAACACAGCAAACCTCTGCAGTTGTGTGCTTCCCATCTTTCCACGTCAGTTTGACTCAAGGGAAGGTCTGCCCAGCGAAATGTCTCTGTTGCTCTGAGACATTCCAGTTCCTCGCTGAGGCAAGGTCCTCTGGCCTGGAGGCTGCGGGTGACCTGCTGGGGCCAGGGAGGGATTAGGAGCTGCAGACAGCAGCGCTGATGGCTTGCTCCGCGGTGGACCTGGAGGAGGTGACGTTACCTTGCTGTGGCCGGGAGCAACACTTGTGTGGCAGGACCTCAGCAAGCAGCCAGCCACGGCGCTTTGGCAGCCTCTGCTGTGCTTTAGGATGTTGATGTGGCCGCTCTGAGCTCCCTGAGGTGGCAACAACCTCATTTCACAGAGCTTCAAAGAGCCAGGTTCGATATAACAAACTCATTCTTTTTCTCCCTACTTGAACCTGTTGAATTCCCGTGTCTGCAGCAGTTGTTGACTAATAGTGACAGTCTGCATGAAGAAAATGAGCATGAATGGAACATTAATAAAGCTCTTCTAGACCCATCTAAAGCAGGCACTTTCCCAGAGCTAAGAGCTGACTTTAAGTCACTGGAGTTGTGTAACTAAAGGAAAGAATGGAGCTGAACTTTCCTTCATACGATTTCTGTCTCTAAGATACTTGGGGAAAAATCATGTCTTCATAATGACGTGTCATTATTTTGGCACTCTTGCTATCCATTTTCTCTGCTCCACAGGTCAGGTTCACAAGCCTTATAATGTTTTTCTGGTCAGAGAAACAGAATAAGTTCAATAACTATTTTTCTTGCTAGGGGATGGTTTTACAGTTGTACATAAGCAGGCAAATACCTTGGATAATGTCATGACACTCACCATCTCCATTCACTAGCAGTGACTATCTCCAGTGTTATCCAGCCTCTTTGGGCTCAGTTTGGCCAGCTTTACCACAAGGAATAGAAATTTGCGTTTACTCCCCGGCCAAAGAGAATAGACTCATCCACCTTTCTCCTCCAGGTAACTACATGAATCATTAACTTTGCAGGGACTGTTTCAGAATGAGCAAGTGTCATTTATAACATGGCCATTTTAACAGAAACTGCAGAATTACTTTTGCTGTAGGAGGCTGATTTCTCAGTATTTGGACTGTTTGCGTGCTTGGACAAAGCAAAAAAAGCCCCAAAACTTGTAAAACTTGTAAAATAAGGCCAGATGTCGCTCTGCATGAATAGCACCATTGAAATCTGAGGACAGCTTCCAGAGCAAAATGCTGCCCCAAGAGCAGGGGTGGAAGGGCCCAGCTCTTGACATGGGAGTCATGAAAGAAACACAGAGGCAGAAACTTTCTGCATCTTCTTTACGGAATCGCTTCCCAGTGCGTGTCTGCAAATTCAGACAGAAAGCCTTGTGGGGAGAACAGGCTGCCATTTACTATTTTCCTCAAAATATTTAACACCTACCAGACCATCTTATCATGCACTAGACAACACTAGACAGGAACATACGTGCTGAGCTCTTGACATGACCACAGCGTGAAAGCTTTCACGTGAGCAGGAGAACAGTGCACAGTGAGGGAGATGGATATCCACTCGGTTTCCCACAGAACAAAATAGTTATTAATGACTCTGCAAGTTCCCCTCAACACTAATTTCCTGTTTAATTTAATAGGTGGAGAATGTCAGTGTTTTGTGGACTTAAGGGCTCATTTTTTGTCCCAGATTCCAAGTCCCTCACGGACCAGACCCCTACAAGGTCTATGTGATCGGATACAACCCAGGATGTTTATTTCTTGTTCCAACACGTGGTTTCTAACTTTTTGCCTCCCTTGATTATAAATCTCTCAGCTGCCAAGAACCTGGAATTTCACCCAGCCCACGTAGGAGCTGGTTCTGCATTCCCTTACCCCACATCCATCAGGAGCAGCCTTACTGGAGCAAAGAAAGTTGATCCGACAAGAGATTAAGATCAGATCAGCTCAAGGCAATTTCCCCTGAGACAAAACAAAACAAACAAACAAGAGAAACAAACTGTTAATGAGCTGGCTGTAGGATGAACATAACACTTGATTGGCAAAGGTTGCTGTCTACAGAAGAGTTTGGGATACAGTACCATCAGCAGTGTGATTGATGAAATTGCAGAGAATTCCCATATAGAGGCATGAGGACAAATAGGTCACCGCATTTTTCTTAAGCCCATTAACTCACACCATTGTGGAGCTTTAATTTTTCTTCAACTCGTACATTCATTTCACAGGGAGTGATTTCACAGGAGTACCTTCTGATTTATCCCAGCGTAACCCGAAAATCAGACTGTGGTCTCCTGAAAGGATGCTATAATTTCTATTACAGTCTATCCCCTGCTGCTCGGTCTCTTGGCAGCTCAGACCATGCACATGTATGTTTCTTACAAGATCTCTGATGACCACAAGGAAAAGGCCCTGGGGAGATGCTGGAAATGCATGTGTTATATGGAAACTATAACTTACCCAGGTGCACAGCTCTTGAGAAGTCTGAGCCTCTAAGCAGCTGAAAAACCTTATTTCCTGTGTGGGAGGAGAAGGTTTTCAAGTGGGAAAAGAAATGCTCAAAATATAGACAAGAAAAAAGTATAATTTGCCTAGCATTCATTTGGATGCTGGGTTTTACAGGGGTGTTCACATAAAAATCAGTCCAATTGCATCTCTCACGATGAAAATGAAAACAGTGTGTAGGGGGCAATTAAAAAAAGAAAACCCAACAAAAACCACAAACAACCCACAACCAGAAGGAGCTATCTATGGTAGGAAATTTGCTTTATTATTGCAACGGTGCCTGGCTATGCCAGATAAATTTTAGCCCGCACTGTGCTGGGCACTGCAGAGAGATACTGTGACAGCCAAAACTCATCACAAGGAACATGTAGCCTTAATAGTCAGGACACCATATGATGCACTGTTAGACTCATATTCTCATATGGAAATTGTGATCACAAAAGGCTAAGAAACTCAGCGGCACAAAACCGAAAAGCCATGTTAAATTCAGGAATTAAATAACACTGTGCTGAATCCAGGTCCAGCACCCACCACACCAGCCGTTTTGCCCCAGTGAGGGTGTGCAGCCACCCAAGCACATCATGGTGATCAGCAGCTCCTGTAGATTTGTCCCCAGATAAAAACACAACCCTGCACACAGGCCTCCCCACTTCATAGGATCATAGAATCATTTCAGTTGGAAAAGACCCTCAGGATCGAGTCCAACCATAACCTAACCTAACTCTGGCACTAAACCATGTCCCTAAGAACCTCGTCTAAATGATTTTCAAACCCCTCCAGGGATGGCGACTCCACCACTGCCCTGGGCAGCCTGTTCCAATGCCTGACAACCCTTTCCGTGAAGAATTTTTTCCTCATATCCAATCTGAACCTTCCCTGGCGCAACTTGAGGCCATTTCCTCTCACCCTTTCACTTGTTATTTGGGAGAAGAGACCAACACCCTCCATGCTACAACCTCCTTTCAGATAGTTGTAGACAGCGATAAGGTCTCCCCTCAGCCTCCTTTTCTCCAGGCCTGTGCTGTGATAACTCCTCCATGAAAGCACACCTCCGCTGGTTGCTTGGTTTGTTTGTTTGTTTGTTTTTTGCAAGCAGGACCTGCTCCATCCTCTCCCCATACACACACCCACCTTCACACAGCCTTTCTGAATGCAACTCAGCTTGTGTCTATACTCCACTCAGATGCACTCTACTTGTCAGCAACATCAGCTCCCCTCTTTGCTGCTAGCATCATCTTGCTCATTGCCTCCAGAGCAGCAGCAGCTGTTTTCTCTGCAGGTATGAAAGTCTTCACATTACCCAAGAACTGCTAAATACCTCTAATTACCAGTAGCAGTATAATTGCAGGGTGAAGGACACTATCTGGGTAATCCTTGTCTGTAGGTATAAACTCTCAGCCCCACATTTTGGAAGCAGGGAGTTGCTTCTGGTGAAAAAAACATTGTCATTTGTTGGAAGAGAGGGTCAGAGAGAGCATCCACTCAGAACCTTAATGATTTGGGACGAGCATATGAAGATGGCAAGTGTGATGCTGCTTCTTGAGAATATTTTCTTTCCTGTCAGTGATTTTAGGCTAAACTCCAGGTGATATTTCATGTGTTTAACAGCTCTGTATTGTTTCCTCTTCCATGAACTTGCCTAGCTGCTATTTGAATCCAGGTAATTGATATCGAGAGCATCCACTGTCAAGGAGTATCACAGTTTATCAAACAGGACTGTTATTATGTTTGAACCTGCTATTCTTGTGTTGTGCTTAATTGTTCTTTTATCAGGAAGAAAAGTGCACACCTACTTATTGCTGACCCTCCATATACCACTCCTGAACTCAGAAGCTTCCATCACCACCCAGCTTGTCTCTTATAATTTTATTGCTGCAGAGACCAGCAGCTGATTAATTCAGCTGTCTCACTTCTCTGAAGTGCAGGTTTGAGTCATTACTATTTATTTTCCGGTTTTCTCTTCCTAAAATGGTAATTAAAATGATTAACACAGCTAATAATCAATTAAATTCTTAAAAATGCAGATAAGCCACCATGTTATGACTTTGCTAAACCTTTGCTATCTTTTTCTCCATCTTCCAACCTCCTTAGGGTCTTGACCTCCAGCTTGAGAAACTGCTTTACTGCGCAGAGATGAAGACAGTAGGAAGTATGCTTAAGTTGCCTTTTATGTGATGTAAACATTTATTTATGATCAATCTGTTTGTGGTTTGAAATGTACATCCAGCAGCTATTTCACAGCTAATGGAGCAGCATATTGACATCAATGGGCTGAAGTTCATGAAGTCTTATGAGGTCAGTGAGTATTAGACATGCTTCAAATGTTGCCATCTCACTGAAATAATGAAGTTTCTACTGTGGAAAGAGCCAGGAAAAGCTCTGTTAAGTATTTTTCCCTTCTTCTGGTCTTGATCTAACACATATCCTAGTTTTAGAGATTTGGAAGCTGAGGTACAGAGTTGTGAGGCTGCATCAGACAACAAAGTCTGAGCAGAAACTGGGCTGAGTTCTGCTTCCCCTCTTTTTATGCTTTAAAACAAAGCTCAGGCCTTACTGAAAGTTCGGAAGCGGTTTGCAAATCATTAACTGATTAATATTTCATTTCACAGAGGCACTGGAAGCAAGGTTGTTTCTATGCATGATTTAACAAGGAGGTAAAGGGCAAAGGAAACTACATGCTATCCATCTCAGATCCTAAAAATCTTAACTTAGGTGCTAATGATAGCAGGAGAATCTCACAGCACCACAGGCCATGTTAGGACTTCTGTTATAGCTCATAGCCTGGCATTTCATTTCAGGAGCAATGACATACCTAATACACAGCAGAAGTAATCAGGTAATATAGCTTTCAAGTAGAACAAACAACAGATACAGTGTTGGATGCTTTGAATAGTAAAACACTCACACCGAGCAATGCCAAAGAAAACATGCTTCTTCCGCAGAATGTTTCACTGCTATTTATTCAGCATAGGCTCCAAATAAATAATAAACAGTAGAAAGCTACATGGGATTAAAGTTTGGTAATGACAGACATCACAGATAGGATGTACAGGCTTGGCTTCTTTCTTATTCACATAAACCAGAAGTAATTAGGCCTGGCTGGACAAAAGCCAACACAGCGTTCTCGTTGGGAAGTATAATCCTGTTGAAAGGTAAGTACTTCACTAAGTCATGCAGGTATTTTTAAAAATCCTGTGCTGGAGGAAAGATAAAGTCTTGTACTATCAAAATGAACCTCAACAAAACATGATTTCTGATGTTCATAAAAATAATTGTTTGGGGTTTTAAAAATTACATAATCGCAAATAAAAAACCCCAAACCAACCAACTGACACTGTGTAATCAATCCTGAATGCTATTTCTCCCCTCAAAGATTTCTCCATTTACTGAGTGGTGGAAAGGGAGGGAATATTTTAATGCAGCATGAAGACAGACGTCAGCCTCTCAAAAAAAGATTAATCTCTACTGTCAGTGGTACCCAGGCCAGGGAGCAACGTCTGGCTCCAGAGAAATTCAGTGCAGGCTCCCTTGTGTCCATAACATTCATGGCAGCCTCTGGAGTGAAATGTCTGAGTCCAGGCACAGAAACCTATGTCCTTGTTCATATTGTGGACAAGTCCTGCGAAGGGTGATGCCTTTGGTTGTTCAGGCTACTCTGCCTGTGTGCAGTTGTATTGAAGGGAACACGGGTTGATCTCCATCCACCTGACAGTACTGGATATGACCGGTGCCCCCTGGTCATCCATGATCAACTGCTTCGCTTCAAGACTCACAGCAAACTTTAAGTCTCTCTTTAGCTGGCGGATCTCGTTGTGTGGGATATATATCCTGCAAGTTTTCCAATTGCATCATTTCTGCTCAGACTTGAGCCCATTACTTCTCAACAAACTGTTTAGAGATGCATTGCACAGTCCAAAACCACCTTGAGTTGGTCAAAATAATTCTGGCCTATTTCCTGCAAGCCAAAGGTGTCTGGAAAAGACACCCTGATGTCAAGTTTTTTTGTCATCTGAAATGGAGCTCATAATCTGTTTACATGAAAGCCATCTTACCTGGAACTGTTTAAGTGTATGGAAGGTAGTACGGAACCAATAGCCATGAAAAGAGAAGGGCTGCATGGTGAAATGATTTTTCTATTCTGCAGGCACACAAAAATGTTGAGATTTCATTCAAGTGACTTGAATGAATTTTTAATTTTGCTCTCAAAAGAGATTTCAAAAAAGCAGTAGCTCTGGCTTGCACTTAGTATTATGGTTCAGGTTTTAAAATATCTTTAGGATTCTGTAATATAACTACAGAGTGAAGATAGTTGCTTCTAACTTAATTTGTTTAAAGTTAGACAAGCTCTTTTTGGAGTCCATTTAGATAGGCAGCTCCAAAGGACAAAACACCCCATCTGTTGTAAAGCGTTGAAAACAAAAACCGTATAAAAGTATCTTTTGAAAATATCAAAATAAAGTATTTTTGTGTCTAATTCAGATTTTTAATAGCTTTGTGAATGCAACACATTAAGAAAACATTTCCAAATCATCCAGTTGATTGGAATCAGCATTTTCAGCTAAAAACATTGCAATGGAAAACACTTTCTTGGCGGCAGTTAAGAGCTGAAAAGCAGCTGAAAAGCAGCTGAAAAGGTGAAGTTGATGTGGATACTGAGATCGTGGATGGTGTGTGAGCGCACATGCAATTGCAGCCTTGCGCGCTGCCCAAACGGGGCACTTTCCCGTGACCGCAGCAGCACTGTCCTCTCAGACGTGCAGAGCCCATGGGCTGCTTCTCCTACCCCAATGAGATGGGCGCAGAAAATATGTCACTCTGAAAAAACCTTATTTTTTTGCTTGTGTGTCTTTTTTGGGCCCTGAAGAGGTCTGTTCAGGTCGTGTTTGCCAGCTTTGATCTGCAAGACTGAAAGCCAGAGACGTGAGTCTTTAGTGAAAGCTGAGATCCTCACTTAATCGGCTGAGTCAAAGAGCTGATGTTTAGGAAGAGTGCCAGTTGTGACAGAACATAATGAAATGATGAGAATTGGCACCACTACAGTGTAGTGCGCTGCTTATTCTTGACAGCGGTTCTGAAAGTCATTTATACAAGGAAAGTACACAAAAAAGCCACAAGTAGACCATATGGCTGAGCAGCTCTTCTGGTGTCACTCAGCAGACCTGTACCAACATCTCTCCCGCAGCAGCCGAGTGAGTGGAAGGGTTGGATTCAACCTGCAGAATTTCCACTTTGTAATTTTTTCTTGTAGGATTATCTTTTCCATCACTATAGAAACATCCCATTATGGGCTTTCTGGAGGAAAATACGTCTATGTCTTTGATCTCAACGACAGTCCACATGGTCTATAAAACTTGGAAAGCTGGAGCATTGGCACAGCCACCCTTATCTCTGAACAGAGCAGCCATTCTTAATGTATACATATTTTTAATGTTCTTGTCTTGGGCAAGACACGAGGCAGCAATGACCCAAATACAACCGTGGGTGCAGAGGAAAACATTGTTTATCCATATATATTTGCTTAACAGACTCTGAACAAAACTATAAATAAGTCAGGGAGCTAAATGGAGTGGAAAGCTCATGTGTGATGGGAAGGTCTTGAAGTCACTGCCTGCAACATGCACTGTGTTACTGCTCAGAGAAAGGCAAGAGCTGCAAAGAGAATAATCACAGCTGTTTGTTTCAACTCAAATTTGGTCCATTTTCAGTTCTCTCTGCTGCGGCTGCAATTCCGAGCACCATCTCTGAAGTCAGCGGGGTTATATCAGCAGAGATGTGGTGGAGGTGAAGAGAAGAACTGACCCTTTGAATTTCATTTCTGTTTTGTAGACCTCTGGAAACAGATATAAAGTTGGGGAGAGAGTGCAACATCCCAGTCCTTGCTAAACTGGTTCAAAATAAAATAAGACACTCTTGTTTTCTATGGAAAAAATATGTTGTCATGGCCATCTTGATTATGTCAACATCAACATCCAGCCCTAGGAAATAATTGTAAATGTCTTTCTTTTGCAAGACCTAATCATTTTACAATCAATAAATTATTTTATTCACATGGTAGTTCTGTAAGGAAAGGGAGCACAAAATGTGTTTCTAAAGGTTACAAAGGATGGAATCCCTGCTAAATGGATAACGGAGTCCCTGAGTTACTCAATAAAACTTCAGCACAGTTGGGCATTGCACCAGACCTGTTGGTGCCCATTTCAATGCCTGAATCACAAGAATCACCTTTATTTACCCATTTTTTATTCCCTGACCTTTATTTACCTGCCTTTATTTCATTAATTCTTCATTTACTCACTCTTCTCACCAGTATACACAACAAAAATGTTTCATTTTCAGGCAAAGTCTTTTGGTGTGGCAGCTGATTGAAATATTTCCGATTTCCTAATATTGATAATATTTATCACTGGAATTTTGAATTTCCTTCCACGAAACCCCAGGAACTTGGGTATTTTTTCATGGAATTTGTCTCCAGTTTTTGATCAGCCTTGTATAGGATGTGTTTGGGGTAGAAGACTGAGACATGTCAGCACCATTTAAAGAGAAATCACAGAATCCCAGACTGGTTGGGGTTGGAAGGGACCTCTGGAGATCATCCCGTCCAACCCACCTGCTAAAGCAGGTTCACCAGAGCAGATCACACAGGAATGTGTCCAGGCGGGTTTGAATGTCTCCAGAGAAGGAGACTCCACAGCCTCTCTGGGCAGCCTGGTCCAGGCTCTGGCACCTCACAGTAAAGAAGTTTTTCCTCATATTCAGATGGAACCTCCTGTGCTTCAGTCTGTGCCTGTTGCCCCTCATCCTGTCATTGGGCACCACTGAAAGGAGTCTGGTCCCATCCTCTTGACGTCCACTCTTGAGAGATTTATAAGCACTGATGAGATCCCCTCTCAGCCTTCTCGTTGACGTCAGGCGACAAAAGGCAGGAAGATGGTCTCTAATACTTGTGCAAAAATGAAGCTTCAAATTTATTCAGTCTCTTTTTTTCCTGTGTTGTAGATCAAGTCTAAAAAAATCTGTGATGAACATGGGCCAGTTCATGCCTTCAACCTTTTGGACTATCCAGAGACAGTCGCATCTTGGAAGTCCTGGTGGGAATGTTGCGTTGACATCTTTCATTCCTTTCAGCATTTTGCAGACCAGGCCATTGATTTTTAGAGCAGTGAGCAAGCGTAGTTTGTCTCTAAGGCTGCCCGAGCACCACAAAAAAGTGAGCGTCAGTCTAGGAAGGTTATAGAGATGTCAGAAGGTCCCCGTGTTTATTAGTGTGGGTGTTGTCTTGATTTCTTTTGATACCTCATATATTTTTGTGGTGGTAGATGGGGAGAGTGTCTTTTCTGCCTTATGGGATGTTCATCCAAAGAGAGAGAAAGCAAGGAAAGTGTGATCATTGCAGGATGCCCAAACAGCCCTCACTCCACTCACAAGCGGCAGAAGAGGTGCCAGGTTTATTACATTATAGTTGGGTACAGCACTTCAAAGGGATCCTTGCGGCACGTCACAGCAACATCATGATCAGTCATGATTTATGAACGCCTTTGCAGCTCCTCTGCCAGATGTGCCTGCCCTTTGTTTTCCGCGGGAGCTGGAAGCCTTCCACCCCAAAACTGTCCCACGTGGAGGGAGCGTGCAGAAGAGGCGAGTTCTTGGAAAGGGAAACCAGGCATTTTGGAAATGGCAGAGCCCCTAGGCATTGCTCAGATGTCTCAGCTGCCTTTATGGAGCTGCATCTGCTCTTTACAAGCTGCAGGTTTCACTGATGCGTAGACAGAAGTTGTGAAAGGTATTTGTGGCTGGGATTTGCAGGGGCTTGCAGGTGGTAGTAAAAATTTTGGAGAGTTGACAGCGAGAGATATTCCAGTTCAAAATCATAGAGAAATAACCGTGATTTTTATGGGGATATAAAACACTCAAGATCTGCTGGACCTGATGGAAAGATTCCCATCGATATCTGGGGGACAGAAATAAAACGGGAATTTGTGATTCCTGGTAATATTTATTGGCTGGGAGGATCCACATGTATAATTAATTCTGCATTCATTTGAAATGCTGCCGGGGGAATGCAGTCCACCTGCCTTAGGCATGTTAGGGACTAATCCTCTTAAACTGGGTGAAAATGTGTCTGCATAGTCAATGAAGACAGTTACTTCTCTTAGCTGGGCAGACCCTCACATCGTAGACTTCAAGACCACCTTCTCTGCTCTCCCCATAGGAGATGCACAGGCTCTTTAAGAAGCCTGGGTCACTTGGCACCTAAAATGTACAGCTGCTAAGGTAAGCAGAATCCATTCCCCCCAGGTTTGCCCCATTCCTCCCGGTCTGGGGCCACGTGAATTCCAGTGACTTCAGCTCATTTTTGTCAGCACAGCATGGAAGACACTCTGCTGAAGCAGACCCTAGAAGTGTGCTGTAGGAGTTAGAAATCAGAGATAATAAAGCCATGGTGAAAACATCATAGAAAGCAATCTGACTCTGAAAGGAGGTTTACATACGTGACTTTCTAGCCTTCTGGATCTCTTGTTTCTGCGAATTTGCAATGGTTTGCTGAAAAGGTAGTGTAAATAGAAGAAAAATGTAAATGGGAGTGTACGCTGGAAAAGTCATAGCCTGTGAAGCATGCAGTGCAGGAGGGGACATGTTTTTGATGGGTATTTAATACTCTTCAGTGGAAATCAGCAGGAAGGGGAGAAGAACCTCCCCTCCGCTTCATGTTCCTAGGCTGTTCACCAGTGAGATCCTGAAATCACAGATCACACACTTGCTAAGGCCGATGCCATCTCCAGGCACAAACCCCAAGAGATTTAGAGTCCCCAGCTGCTGTGGGAGAGGCAATGCACATCTGACAGCACGTATATTTGGGTTTTTTGAAAGGGCTCAGTCTAAAGGCATGAAAAATAACTGGTTTTAGAGAAGCGTGAACACTACCACACCGTGTGATGAACTAGTTGGAAATAAATTAGTTTGGAGGCAGCCCAATTCCTATCAGTGGCTGGCTGTTGATTCTTTTCTAAATACAATTTCTTGGACAGCTAGGCCACAGAGGAGTGTTGTCTGGGACTTCCCACCTTCATGTGCCTGACTTTCCTTCATACAGAGGCAAGAAATCTGGAGAGAAAATGATAACTGGAAATACAATCTTCCAGGAATAGCAACCTCACACTCAAGTCTCTTTAGATGTAGTCAGTAGTAAAACGACCTGTTTTTAGAAATTTGTCATCAGCAAATTGAAAGGTGACAATATCCACAACCCTGTCAAGGTTTGTCATTGCTAAAGGGTGAAGAATTTGCAAGATATGCAAGGGAAAGGGTTTGTTGGTTGGATGCTGCCAACTTGGGTCATTTTCTTTGGCCAAAAAGAACTCACCTAGCAAGGTTATGTATTTTTTATTATATTTAAAGTATTTTAGATACAGTCAAATCAGTGTGTTAAAGAGCTTTCGGTAAGACTAGCTCTACTGTCCTTGGTCCTCATGACTATTCAATGTTGGATTTTTCTTCTGGGGACTCATAACACTACTTAAATTCTGGCAAAAGCAATAGAAATTATCTCCTTTAAGTATTTGAGGGCCAAACTCTGACACGTACTAAGTGCATGTGGAAGTCATGGGAAATTTTGGGAACCAAATTGGTGCTTTGCAGTTCCCAGGCCTTGGCTCCATGGAAATGGATGTGGTAGCCACCAAATAACATACTCTGCCCGACCTCTGGCTGGCCTAAGGAGTGGTATGGCCCATTGACAAGAATATGTTGTGCCCTCCCATTACATGAGCAGAGGACTTGGTGGAAATTCTAGCTAGGGACTGTGTGAATGAGGATTTGGGAACACAGGTCAGGCCTCTGGGATAAAATGCAGAGAATTCAGAAAATGAGAAATATTTGCAGAAAATCTGAGCTGTGAAATCCCTAGTTCTAACTTGGTTTCTTGCTCCCAGGTCTGAGAAACACAAAGGCGAGTTCCAGACCTTTTCTTCCTTGGCCCAAGCCTTAAAAACAGGGTGACGAACGTCAAAGACTTAAAAAGTATATTTTTAACATGATTCCCTGTCTCGATTTATGAAAGGCTATTGCTGGGTACCAAGAGGCCAGACTGGTGTCACACATTAAGATGGATCTGTCCTTATGTCACCAGACACCTGACACCCTGAGCAAGGATAATATGGATCTGGAGAGGCAGAAGGAAGGAGAATTTCATATCTGGTCCTGGAGCAGTATGAAAGAGTGGGTTAGGTGTGGGCTGATGGTGACTGACCCATTCAAAACAGAGTATAAACATCAGCATGCACAATGTAGAAGATAGTGCCTGATGATGATGAGAGACCCAAAGGACTCATCTGCTTTTCATAGAATCATGGAATAGATTGGGTTGGAAGGGACCTTCAAAGCTCATCCAGTGCCCCCCCTGCCATGAGCAGGGGCATCTGCACCAGCTCAGGTTGCTCAGAGCCCCGTCCAGCCTGGCCTGGGATGTCTCCAGGGATGGTTCATCCACCACCTCTCTGGGCAACCTGGGCCAGTGTTTCACCACCCTCACTGTAAAAAATTTCTTCTTCGTGTCTAGCCTGGATCTGCCCTCTTTTAGTCTGAAACCATTATCCCTTGTCCTTGCTTTTTGGAGAGAATTTTATTCTTCTAACCCATCTGATAGATCCTTTACTCAATATCTGTGTGTGCGTGTGTGTCTATAGGTAGTTTTTGGTCCCAAGTGAGAACAAATGCAGCTAACCTGCCTTAGCAGGTGGGTTGGACTAGATGATCTCCTGAGGTCCCTTCCAACCCAAACCATTCTGTGATTCTGTAACGCTAAAATATAAATGTATGCACACATGCACAGAAGGAAGCCCACTGATCTCAGCACTGACTCTTGGTCTTGGTGATCGCTTTGGTGTCTGAATCGCTGTCAGCAATGTCAGGGGCTTGAAAAGGAGCCAGGAGCCCTTCACTGCAAGAAGTGACATGCCTTGCTGGCCACATCGGTGCAGTGGCAGAGGTCCTCGCCACCACCAGCAGCTGCTTCCAGCCCCTCGTCTTCGTGCCTTTACCCTTCCCAGCAAGTGGGAAGGCAAACACCATATAGCCCCTGCAGATTTAATGCTAAATGACTCTTTTTCCCAGCCCGAGAGCCGCCAGGAGGGACTCGGAGGCTGATGGGCTGCCTGAAAGGTGCTCCTGTCCGCTCAGCACAAAGCCACTTATCAGGGCCAGGAGGTGGAAAGGGGGAGAGTTACTGTACAAACAGTCATTCAAGATTAATTGCTTTTCATCTCTCGAGCAGGAATTGGCCTTTCAGCCCTGGGATACAATAAGGGCCTGTTCTGATTGTATCTTTTCAGGGGCTCTGTACAGCCAGGGGTGTTTGGCAGGGGCAGGCTGAAGTTTTTGGGAGAAATTAATCGCTCCAGTCCTCCTGGGGCTGGAAAATGTTATGATGCTAATGGCAGTGATTACTGTGTGTTTACAACCACAAACGGAGTGTTTGTGTCGTATCACTTTTCCCAGGATTTTATGTTGAGTCTGTTTTCACTGCCAGCTCCTGCTTGTCGTAGTCTGTGGCTGCTTGTTGTGCCCTGATCTTACTGATAAATTCCATATAACTGATAGGGCAACTAATGTGTCTGAAGTTCTGGTCTTGCCAGTTCTGGTGCCTTTCTTATGAATCATGCAACATTCAGTTTTTCTTTTAAAGCTTCAGCGAAGAGGGGCAAACAATTACATGAAAGTCTCGACATTCATTAAAAAAATGTCCAGGCTGACTGAGAAAAGTCTTGAAAAAATAACCAAAAAGTGCCCAAAAACATAAACCAAAAGAGCCGATACTAAAAAATCCCAACTTTGATTCTATTTAACTACTGTCATGGACTTTTGAGTTTGATTCTACAACTATGGAGCAACTGATGGTAGCCATCCCAAGAGCTCCCTCGGATCCAGACTGTACTGGACTGTACCAGTGAAACACAGGTCATGGCTTGCATGGTAGTGATGATGACTCTGGACCATAGGACTAAGAGGTCTGCACAGGTCAGCAAGCCCAGAGCTGTGTCATAGCCCTCTTCACACCAATGCTCTTCCCACCAGTGAGAAAATGTAAGACCTTTTGTTCAAATTCCAGCTGCCTCGTTCAGGGCAGCCTGGGCTGTGTTCCCTCAGCGTTGATGCAAAAATGCCAACCACAGAGCAGTCAGGTCCCTACCTAGACCTCTGCTCCACCTCCCTGCAGAGGAAAGGGACAGCCCTTGAGCCTGATAGTGTCCCCACCCTGCCACTATGTGTAATGCCAATAACTGATGCCAAGAAATAGGGAATATCTTCCTTTACTGGGCTGAATTATGATTGCGCCCTCTCAAAATAGTGTCTCTGCCTGCAAAAGTGTCAACAGGTGGTGAAGTGCTTTGAGATTGTTTCTGACATGACGTATTTTCATCTGGTTTTGAAGTGATTTCAGTCTCTAACTTCATTGTTCTGATTTACTCACACCTCGCTCTGAATTTGCATTGCAGGAAAAAAACCACAACAAACCAACAAACCTGCTTCAGTAATTAATTCAATGCATATTATAGTGAGTTGCCAGCATAAACCCATACTGACTTGTGGTTGAGGCCAGTGCTCATCCATATTGACCCAGGAGGCAATTATAGACCAAATAAAAAATCAAGATAAATATTCTTCTTATGGGACAATATATCTTTATATTGGCTAGAAATCTCAAGTCAGTTCTTCTTATACGCTCAGAAGAGAAAAACTGGAAAACAAGGAAGAGAAACATGTACATCTTTAAAGAAGGGAAAGATATACTTTTTAAGGCAACACAGTAATTTTTCTGATTTCAAAACCACTTGCCTCATCGATTTTTGATCCAAACCACATAAACTCCACATAAAAATACAGCCTGTCCCTGTAGGGCATTTAAAAATATACACTCTTTAGCTCTTTTCCTTTGCCAATACACCATGCATTGGTGTGGAAGAAAAAAAACAGAGATAATGAAAATGATGAGAAGAGATTATCTGCATTAGTCCAGGAGATCCTGTGGGATTCCACAGCTGGTGATGAACCGTGATCTCAGGCAGATGACAGGGAAGTCAATGGGATCTTTGTCCCTGGTTTCAGTGAGGCTTTAATTTGCTCTGCTCCTGCTGAGGGCCACCAGATGAAGCGTGTCGCTAAAATTAAGCTAATATACAAATGTCTCCTAGCTTGTAGGCTGCAGCATGTTAGTGAGGCCAGAACCACTGAAGTTCAGGATGGGAAAGATGTGGCATGCTGTAACTGGCGTTTTTTGTCATACTGATCTCAGTCTTGTGCAGTTTGACTTCCCCTGTTAACCTAAGCTCAGGACACCTTGTGTAGGGCTTCACCCAAATCCAGCTGAGATCAGCAGAATTTTTCAGCACTGAGCTTTAAATCAGGCCCATCAAAAATTGTGTCTTCTCATTTCAACTAATGACATCGTGTCAGTGTGAATTCCTAAATAATTCCACCATTCCAACAGCAACATCTCGGTGTCTTTTCGTATTTGTCATCTCATTTCTTACTTACCTCACTCGATCTTTCCACCCTGACCTGAGGCCATTGGTGGTGTTCTTCTCTGTCTCCCATGTTGTTGGATGCAAAACTGAGTGCAATCCGGATTCATATGGGTTGGATGAACAACAGGAGTGTGGGGCATTCTCTCCTCACAAAGCTTTGTTTTCGCACATGCAGCCAGGAACACTTTGGGGTCTGGAGTGATATATTCCATTAAAGCAGTTTTACCAGAGGAAAAAAGAGCTCTTTGTGACTGAACACTTGCAAAGTGTTGTAAGAGGTCTCTTCTCTGTGGTCCTTACGGGACAGTGCAGGGGAGGCAGACCCTGTCCTGGAGAAGGCAGATGGACCAGATGACCCCCCCAGGTCCTTTGGAGTCCTGTTTCATATGGATGCTAGAGTCCGTCAGCCTCAGGGTCAGCTTTGATCTTCAGCTTGCTTTTGTTTTCAATTTTCTTTACATCATAAAACTTTGCAGCACCCAATAGGCTGCTGACCCTGCTGTTTTGGGAGCACACCGAGTCATTTGTTTAGGCCACACAGTTATACCAGATGGCTATATTTAAGATTCATTTATCACAATCATTTGGGGTGGATTGAAACTGCAAGTATGTGACAGCTTCTTGGGAAGCATGATGATTTTCAATATTCCCATCCTTGATATTCCTGTGTTGAAATTTCTCTGAGTTAACTTCCAGAGAATTAAGTAATTGTCACTGATACTTCTGTGCTGTAAGTGTATTCTCATGCAAATTATGGGATAATGGCTTTACTTTCTCTTGCACCTTGTTGAATCCATATAGAGGTGCACAGGACACGCAGGTATTCCTCCTGCACCGGCTAAAGGAATTAATGTGTCCAGCTTCACTCTGCCTTTGAAAATCTGCCTTTGAATTGCTAGGACCTAAAAACATGCCACATCTAATAACTTCCCTGTATGTTCCTAAAACACAAATCCAAAATGGGTTTTGGATTAAATGTTTTCCCTCGGGCACTCTTAAATCATGTTAAAAAATGAAGCTAGGGGGAAGAGAGTGCTTTATAATTGACATCATTTATTTTTTTTTCCTTGTGATAAAACCTTGATCCAAAACTCATTAGAGACAATAAGAAAACACTCCTACCCATTCAGGGGGTGAGAGTCCAACATATCATGTCCGGAGGCCCTATGTGGAATTGTACCTTTCTGCTGACTCACTTGGGCTTTTTCCTTACACTTTGGTGAAATGCCTGGAGATCCTTATCAGCTCCATCAAACCCTGCCGGCTGTAGCAGGGCTGTCAATCAAGCAGGCGACTGTTGGGGTACATCCAGAAGAAGTGTTTATGAGGGAGCACACCTGGCACTGAGTAGGTGTGTTTGTTCAAACAGTACTGGGAAAGCTCATCTCCTGACCTGGAGCAAAACACCTCCCAGCTCAACGTGCCGACATGCCACAGCACCGAGACGTTTGCTTTCGACTCAGCTCCTGCTGCAGGGGATGCGGTTTGTCTTCAGAGGCTGCCGACACCGTGAGATGTGCTTATTGCTCTTTTCCTCTGAGGCTGAGCTCCCTTGGCGCTTTGCAAACACAAGATTGCCTCTTCAAGAACAGGGAGAAGGAGAAATGTGGGGATTAGGGAGGAAGTGGGGGTAAAGAGTACTGGCTTGAATTTTTATGCTGTAAACAACAGGAGGTTTCCTCACCTTTCTCTGCTCCTCCACCATGGCCTTGGTGTACTGTGGCAGTATCTTTGGATGAAAATGCTTTTCCCCTGAGTAAATGTTTTTTAGTGACTAAGTCAGTAAAACCTTCTGATTCACGATGCTTTCTTTCAGGGTCACCATCCCACCCTGCTCCACCTAAAAGCCTTGTCTGCAAAGGATGAAGTAGAGGACTAGGTCTTCCATGGGATACAGCCCTGAAGGGACATCAACAGACCAGTAGTGATACAAGTGGAGTACCTTATCTGTTGTGCAAAGGGCTTTTATCTGGCAATTGAGACGCCTCAGCTGAGGTGCAATATGACCAGGCACATGTAGGTGCAAGCTTCCCTAGAGAGCAAGGGTGGCTCAACAGCCCTCTGGTGGGGCAAGATTTCAGAACTGCTCCAGACTCCTTCAGATCATTTCATGGTACCTTATTTAGGCTGTAGGTCTCCTCCTTCTCCTGGTAACCCAGAAGAGCTGGTGACCTGAACAACTCAGGTCATCTGAGCTTATTCTTGAGCTTACAGATGACAGCTGCTTAAGGAAGGATGCTGACCACACATTGCTCAACCACAACAGAAGGTGACTTTGGGGGCACACATCCCATTTTTAGGCTGAGATTGTATATGAACAATAGGAAATTATTGCCCAATGAGCTCTGAGTTCATAGTTTGACAGACATTAGGTCACTGCAAACAACGCATTTAAGATTGCTTAAGTTTTCGTGGAACTGTTTACTTTGGGAGGGGAAATGACAAGTAAACAATGGAAAGAATTTAAAGGGAGGAAATATTTGGAGCTGTGGGATGGTCTCAGTCTGCTTGTGCAGGTTGCAGACACAGATGGGAACAGAAAGTGTTAAATCTTCCTTCGGTATGGGGGAAAAAACAAACCTAGAAGTAGTCATTATTGTTATATGTTTTGTACAGAATCCGGGTGAGAGGTCTGGGAAAAAGATTTTTACCTTATAAACTGGCTTATCAAATTATGTGAAATTAGTGAAACTGACCTGATTTGCAGAATTAAGTGCTGGTAGTGAAAAATCCTTGGAATAGCTCCATTGTAACTGCCTCCAGAAAATTAATAAGGAGCCTGAAGGAAAGATGCAACATTTTAATCCCCAACTGGAGAAGTCTAAGTATCAAATCCCAGGACTGACACTGCAAATGGCTTGGAAAACAGCAGTCACTCAGGTCAAGGAGAACAAATAACCACGTCTGGAGATTGTCTCGGTGCCACTCATCTCAGTAGGAAACGCCACAAAAGTGATGATGAAACAGAGCAGATTGCAACTTCTCCCTGGGAGGTGGGGAGCCCATGGGAATGGGCTTAGACAACTTCACTAAAAACAAGCAGACAACTTGTTTTTATTATATAGAATAATATATTACCTTGAAATTAACCTGTGTGTTCACACTGGCCAGGTGTCTTACTGTAAAACTGAGATGGCATGGAATTACAACGGGAAAAAAAAAAAATCCATCTATAAACACAGGCATTCGTTTTGGATAACTGATGGATTGTATCGTGAAACATCCAGCAGCTTTCTTGACAGCTTGTAGGTTTTCCTCAGCAGACACCATAGTGGTTTCATAGTTGTCTGTCTGATCTCTCTTCAGCATTATCACATCGACTCCTCGCCAAGTTGCACGGTGTTTCCTGTTTACAAAAACAGGAAATCACTGGAGCAGAAAGGGCAGGTTGCAACAACTCATTTATTACTGTTTGGTTTTTCTCTACCCTTGCTAACTACCCCGAAACCAAAAGAAATGTTGGCAAGAGCTCGCTTCATATCCATGCAACGCAGAAAAGGATGTAGTTCATTGCCTCTTGTGCTGGCATTAGGCTACGCTGTCATTTATCCACGCAGAGGCATGTTTTGGCTTTACTTAGTGCCTTTACTGCTTGTAAATGCAGATACATCTCCTATAGTGTTTCTAATCAATGTGCAACTTCATGCAATCCATGTATTGATCGCTTCTCAGCCTGAATGGTGCTTGCATCTTCCTAAAGTTGCAGCAGATTCATTAATTTGACTACCTGATTTTACAAATGAGCACAACATCATTGTATGCTCTTCATAAAACAATTCAGAAGCCTGAATACATTTTCTTGCCAGCTGGATCTTGCGAAGTGCCACCCTGTTTTGGCAGATGGAGGCTCTTTGGCCCCTAACCTGCAAGGCTGTGGACATTTTAAATTCAAGCATGATGGAGCTGGGATGGTTTAAGGAGCTTAGTCTGAGCTTGTGCATCCTGCGGCGCTGTACTTGGGCACACGGGTTTGGGGGAGTCTTGTCCCCGCAGGTGCCACAATCAGGGTCTCGAAGCAGGGATAGAACACACCAATTTGGATTGCCATTACTGAATTGGTCATTTAAGTGTTGATTGAGCCTAAAAAAGAAAAAATTAGTTATTAGCGTTAGACGAAAGGGAACAGAACAGACAAACCTTGAAAACAAGGTCATTTTACAGCAGGGTAGTGCAAGTTGCCCTTCTAATTCAGCTGCTCCGGTAACAAAGCTGTCAAGCATCAAGCTGCCAGTGACATCGGTATAAACGCCTGTTGTAATTAGACAGGGGAAGGTGTTAAATGCAGGGACGCTTTCTGTGGGTCTTATCCTAGCAGGTCCTGCTGTTAAGTACACGGGTGGTAAGGGACATCCTCTCAGCCTGGGATGGGAGGTGTTTAAAGAGGAAGACTGAACCCTCTGGGTAGGTGCTGAGGCATCCCCCATGCTTGCCCTGTCCTCAGGGCTGGTCCTTGCCCATGGACCTGTCGTGGTCCGTGGTGCTCCTTCCAGCAGCCCACTGGCACCCATGGGCTGAGCTCCCAGCTCTCCCAGGCTGTCAGGAGAATCTATCATGAGAAAGGGCCTTTTTCTCAGTGTTTTAAGGGATTTCCATAGAAGAGCTTAAAAGGGAAAACCGACAAGGGCTGCTTCCAAATCAGGCTTGGCAGCACCATCCTCGCAGCCCATGCCACCCCATCGGCTTGAGACACGGCCTTGGGCAAGGTTGCCTGAGCTCTGGGGTAGTGGTGAGCTGTGAATATTTTCCATGAGATTAAAGGAAAAAAAAAACCAAACCAACAAAACAAAAAAAAGAAGAAAGCTCTAATTCCAGAGACAGTCGTCTCCTCTGGGAGGCTGTCCCACCCAGGGCAGGGTCTGCAGCCCCAAGCCCAGGAGCAGCTGGCATGCAGGGCTGGTGCACGCAGGGCTGGGGAGCTGGTGTGCTGCAAACACTGGCGGCTCGTCACTTGGAATTTTCTCTGAGGATTTTGGGGGCCTTGTGTACCTGGAACTACTTGGTCCTGGGAAATTTATTCAAAATCAAAAGCTCTTTGTGTTTGAATCATTGCCGTCCTAGGGTGCCCCAGCCACTGTCCACATGCTGGAGCTCCCATTATTTCAAGAGCTTTTTGTCCACAGTCCAGGACTCCCATTATTCCCCATTATTTCCACAACTTCCTGGTGAATGCAATGGAGCTCAAACTGACACTCAGAGAACACAAGGACAGGAGAGATCCCCTCACTCTTTCCTTCCCCAGACCCTCCGGGACATTGCATTGCCTGTTTTTTGGGAGGAAGACAGCATTTTTCCTTAAGCATCAGCCTGTGCTGCTGTTGGCAGAAGCATCAGGTCATCTCCATGTAGCTGTGCCGGCGGACCGAAACCAGCCCCCTGTGCTCTGCCCTCCCCGGGCTGGCGTGCAGGGACACACAGGGACAGTGCTGGCTGTCCTCCCCTCGCTGGCAGAGTCCCCTGCTTATACCGCCAGCCTGTTAGCATTAAAATAGGGGAAAACGGGGAAACGCTGTTCTTCTGGTGTGAAACTGGAAGGAAAAGCCCGGCAGAGAGCTGGAGGAAATGAGGCCATAGTACACAAAGAGTCCCGAAGGCAATGGGAACTGGGGCATTTCTTTGGATTTGGCCTTAAAACAGCGCACAAGGTCACACTGGGGCAATGGTTTTAAACTAAAGGAGGAGAGATTCAGACTAGACGTGAGGAAGAAATGTTTAACACTGAGGGTGGTGAAACACCAGCCCAGGTTGGCCAGAGAGGTGGTGGATGCCCCATCCCTGGAGACATCCCAGGCCAGGCTGGACGGGGCTCTGAGCAACCTGAGCTGGGTGCAGATGTCCCTGCTCATGGCAGGGGGGGCACTGGATGGGGCTCTGAGCAACCTGAGCTGGTGCAGATGTCCCTGCTCATGGCAGGGGGGTTGGACTAGATGAGCTTTGAAGGTCCCTTCCAACCCAAACTATTCCATGATTCTATGAAAAGCAGATGAGTCCTTTGTGTCTCTCATCATCATCAGGCACTATCTTCTCATGGCAGGGAGGCTGGACTAGGTGACCTTTGAAGGTGCTTTCTAACCCAAACTATTCTAAGATTCTGTGACTGGTAAAAAGGAGGACTGGGCTCTTCCTCTACCCCATGACTGTGAGAGGAGGTGTACAGACAAGGTTGTCGCTTGTTTATGAGCTCTCCCATAGGGATCCTACCCCACATCTCTCCGTTGAGATTTTTTCTGACTTGGAGGCAGTAAGGCTGGGCAAACAGAGGCACCCTGCCTGTGAGACTACGGCAATGACAAAACACTTGACAAGAAAATTGCATGCTTTAACAAGAGCAAGAGTGGTTTGTTTTGTGCTGCTGAAGCAATCTCTCTTGGTAGAGCATGTCAGCTATCTCCAGTTGATAGATGGTGGCAATTAGCAGTGTTCCCAGAAGGGCAATATTCTCCAGGTCCTTATTTGTGTAACCTTTATACAGGGAGCAGGAGTACTGAGAGCCAAGATTGCATCTTCTAGCTCAAGCCAACCCTTCCTCTCGCATATCACGCTAGCGAAGCACAGGAAGAAAATATATACATTATCCAGGAGATCTGTGGGAACACACAGCTCCTCCCGCCTTTTGGAGGTACCCTGTTTCCACAAAAATAAGACAAGGTCTTATATTAATTTTTGCTCCAAAACTTATTACTTTTTTACATGTATAGGTGCCTGGACACTATTTAAATTGCCTCTTTTGATGAACTGTAACTAGGTCTTATTTTTGGAGTAGGGCTTATATTTCGAGTATCCTCGAAAATCCTGAAAAACCATGTTAGGGCTTATTTTTGGGTTATGTCTTATTTTCGGGGAAACAGGGTATTGCAGATTGCAGTGAAATGCTCTCCTCTGGCCGTGCTGCTAAGAGTGCTACAGACCTGTCAGGTCTCACGTAGTCAGGATGAGTGTGGGACTGTCCCAGTATCAGCTGCCTGAATGTTAGGATGTCATCCGAGTTATTCATTCAGGATCCCTCCAGTGCGACCTGGCCTGTGAGACACCCCTGTCCCAGGAAGGATCTCCTTTAGTATTTCAGATGGAACTGGATATGGATGAGTGGGCAACTTATCTGAGCCTTCAGCTCGCTGTAGCTACCTACATGTAGATGTCTATATGTAGACAACTAAAGGTGTGTGTGTTGAACCCCACTGTTGGCAAACAATCTCCCGCCAAAGTCAACTGAGAAAGAAGAGCAGGTGCCTACAGAAGACAAAGCATCTACCCAGAGACTCTACTTTTTAGGGATCTCATGTTAGGTGAGATGAAGCCCAGGGTGGCAGCTGGAGACTGGGCCATGTCTCCTGCTCCCTTGTGCCCTGGGCTGTCTCTCATGGGTTTGCAGCATAGGGCTGAAGATCCTCAACCTTTGTTTCCATCCAGTGGGATGCAGCTGGTGAGGACTATCCTCAACTTTTAGAGAAAAGGAGTGAAGATGGACAAGAGAGAAAGTGACCAAGAAGAAGCACAAACTCCTGCTGCTTCAAGGGCACATGAGCCCTATTTCCAGTGTCTGCAGCCCCTGCCCTGTCCCGCTTACCCCTGGACAGGAGGGCCTCATGCCAGGGACAGCACTGCTGCAGGGACAGGGTAATGTCAGGAAATGCATTGCTACAAAAATTCCTAAATATAAGAAAGAAATATAAGGAAGTCCTAAAAACAGTGGGTCTGAGGGACGTGCTCCTTTTCTTGCTTGTTTGAAGCTCACCAGGTCTCAAACTCTGGGCTGTTACAGAGAAGGGTGGAGGCATCTAATTTTCTTCTTTCTTCTCCAAGTAAAGCAAAATATTGACAAGGAACCTCTGTACACAAGACATTAATCAGGTCGCAGTGTGAGCTGGTGGACCGTGGGGCTCAGAGACCACCAGAGAAATGCAGTTTTTCTGACACTATAGGGGGTTTCTGCTATTAAAATTTGTTCCTACAATACAGAATTTCCACATTGCTTGATTATTTCACATTAACTATGCATTTCTACACCCTTCATCTCCTTTTCCTCCTAAGCAGTCCCAATGAGCTAAGAGGCTGTCTTGTATTTGTGTGTTCTCGTGTACATGGTGAAGCTGATGGGACCAGGTCCACTTTGTTGGCCTGTGTTTGGAGAAGCAGCAGGTAGACAAGAATTGGAGAGATGGAAAAAGCACCCAGTCACACGTAATTTCTCATCTGAGGAGAAAAAGGAGACTTTGTGGACCTAAATATATTTAAATGTACAAAAGAATGTTTTTCTTTAACATAAAATGGTAAGTGGCATTGTCTTTTAAACAGACATAATATTTTCCAAACTTTTTTTTTTGTTCCTTGATTTTACCCACCAATGGAATGAAAAGCAAGGAGACATTTTTCCCCCCTCACCAAACTGTGACTGAAACACACAGAGAAAAGAATGAAATTAATTTGAATTTTCCTTGGGAGCCTTCTGATTGTTTTGCAAAACAGTTTTCAATGAAAAATGTGATTTCATGTGGATTGAAAACCATATGAAATGCTTTGTTTGGAGTAGTACTGGATCTAAATGAAAAATGTTTCCATTTTTATGGGGTGAGGAGAAAGAGGGTAAAAGCCAGAGAAAAGCCAGGAACCAAAACCAAAATGGAAACTTTCTATAATAGCAGGAACTTTTTTTGGATTGAAACAAAAATGTTTCACAACTACATTTTTTTGAAATAAGCTAAACAGAATTTGAGCAAAATATGGTCAGGTTAAAATAAAACTTCAATAACAGTGTTTCAACAATTTGTTAACTGAGATCCTCAGCATCTTTTACTGCCATGTTAAGAGATGATCCGTGTAAGAATAGTATTTGGAGGCTCTGAAACACGCCACCTCTTAGCCATGCACTCCTGCCCCCACAAATCATAACAGGCTTTGAAGTAAAATATCTGGAATTAAATGCACTTAACTAAGAGAATATGGGTATGTCTAGAACTTACCTAAAGATGTTCTCAATCGTTTCTCTTTACTGAAAAAATACTAAGTAGGTTTGTGATAATCTGAAAGGGCAGGCAATCAGTTTTTCCTTTAAGTTTGGAAGGTGCCTAGAAAATAGTTTTTGTTGTCTTCTCTTCCTCAGCCTTTACCTCATCTTCACCATTTTGGGAGCTTGCAATATCAGAAAAACTAATGTTGTGCAGAATTCCCTGCTAATAACCTTGGCTTTTTAGCAGCTTTCCAATAGATTGATTTTTGTCTATGGAAAAAACATTGTGAGGGATCATCCTGTAGCTGCTGGAAGCAAGGGCAATGAATCTGGTTTGGGGGAGAAGTTCTATACACAACATAGATCCAATTACAAATTAGCGATTGCTTGTGGATTTCTACTATGGAATAAAAGGCCTCCTATATCATAACGCAATAATTGAAATTACATGTGCTTAGCACATCCCAAAGCAATCTCTTTACTCAGCAAATTGACACAAAGGGCCATTTTCCAGCTGGGTACTATATCTAGATACCCTTTGGAAAATTGTTGCAAAGTTTTTGCTCCAACTCTGGCTCAGTTCATACCCCACAGAAAGCCCGTCTTTGCTTTCAGAGCTGCGGGGAGGCCGAGGGGAGCATTTCACATGAATTTGCCAGTATGCACCTTGATTGGGCAATGGTTGCTGTGCATGCCCTGCCAGCAGATTACTGGTGTGTGGGAAGAAGAAGAGGTTATTGCCAGCCAAAATACAGGTGCAGAAGGCTGCTTTGCAGCCTACGTATGACAAACATCAAAAAAAAGAAGGAAATACACCGTGGGCTGTAATTAGCCCCTGATGGCTGATACTTCTTCCCCTTTTCTGAAGGTTCTTATATTTTATCGAACCATATTATCTCTTTGAGAGCAATCGTGCTCAGGGTCACTGGGTAGCAGGACCAGGCCAAGCACAATAAATTAATCTGGGCTGCTAATTCGAAGCAGATTGCTCCAGCTCTGAGGCAGCGCTGGTGCACATGGCAGGACATCACACTTCCAAACCCGACACAGGCTCCCCGACCCAGCCAGAGTAAACTGGGTTCCAGTCATACCTCAGAATAAACTTAAGTAAGCTTAATAATATTATATTTAAATGCATGCGGCTCTGTGTGTAAACCAATGTAACCAAGCTGAAGCCAACTGGAGATTGTGTTACAAGCCCAGTGGAAATATCAGCATTTGGCTCTTTTAATAACCCACTGTTTGTACTACCAAGCAACAAGGGCTCCAAATAAGAAGCCACAGGAGACCTCACCTCCTTCTGACGCCTACTATCTTATGGAGACCAGATGCAGAAGGATATCTTGCCTGCAATGAGTCAAAAAGGTGGTATGCATCAAAACGGGGACAACACGATGGTACAGGCACCTGGTAATGAAAGGAACCACCACTTGCCTCTTTTGTCCTGGATAACTGAATCCTTCTGTGCTCTCTGGCTTGCTTGAGAATGGGGTGAGACAAAAGCACTCTTAGGGTATAATTTAAAGTCCACAGAAGCCTGTGATTGGGTACGTTTTGGTTTAGGGTGTTTTTGTTTCGTGTTTGTGTTTTTGTTTGTTTATTTCATTTCTTTTAAAACAAACTTCAACTTTTTGATTGGAAGTTCCCCAGTACTCCATTGAGATATGTTTCATGGTGACTTTAGTGTTTGTGCTGAGGTGTAAACATTACGTTGAAAATGAACAATAGCAGCTGCTTTTGTTCAATTACCATTCAGGTTCCAGAGGTTATTCCCCTTGATAAAAGGGCAACAGGGTTTCGGGGTGGGGGAGAAGTAGCCTGTCTGGCCTGTGCCAGAATATGTCATTCTCATTGGGAAATCAAAGGAGCATAGTCTAGATGAAAATAGTGGGCAAGAATGGATTGGAAATATTTACTTGGAAAACAAGTAATAAGAATGGCTTGCACTCAAATTGGGGGATGTACTAAGTGGCCTCCTGAGGCAACAGATTAGAGACAGATATTTTAAATGCTGAGAGAACACCAAGATTAGAGGTGCTTGGAAGAAAACATTTAAATTTTCTTTGGAGACAGTGCTGGAATTTAAAATTATCTTTACAAATTGGAGGCAGAGACTGAGAATGTAAGAGAGCAGCTCAAGAGCAACTGATTAGACAGCAAAGGATCTAGGGGCTGTGGAGAGCCACAAGCTGGTCAGAGTCAGCAGCGTCAGGCTGTCCTAAAGGCATGGAGGGCATGAAGGTGTATATAAGGATGAAATATCCATGAAGGAGTCCTTCTGTTCCACTTCATGTTGGCAAAACCTCTCTTAAGGCACTGTGTCCAGTCCTGGGCTATCTTCAACACATAAAATGTTGCTAGAAAGGGAAAAGCTGTGTACTGCTTTTTATTCCTGGTGTCCATCATGCACAGAGCAAGATGTTATCTCATTCCTGACCATCTTTCTTTGCTTTTCTGTGCTCTGTGTGAGCAGGGTGTTTGTTTTTTTATTCTCATGCACATTTGGTTGGGAACATGAATTTATTTGGATAGGTGTGGTTCCAGATGTGTGTAGACTTTGTATAAGATGATGTGCAAAGGCAGCCGTGTGAGGCTGTGAATGCAAGCTCTGTAAGGGTTTGGACACATGGACAAGCAGGCACATTTTTTGCCAGGGTGCAGAGTAGCCAGTTGCACATTCCTAGCAGCAAATATGAAATAAACCCCACTTTGATGATGCAACTTTAGCAGTGAACAAAAGTGCAGACTTTCAGCTTTGCGATGCACACTACCCAGCAGGCCAAAGAAACTTGGTAGTCATGTGCTGTAGCCTGATGTGTTGATCCACCTCCCCTTTTATGCACACACAGAACATAGCCCTGGATCCTTCCCTCACCTCTGTGTGCACCAGCAGGAGCCCCACTGGCATCAAGGTGTGAGATGAAGGCATATGGCAGTAAAAGAAAATAAAACACATTCTATGGGGGTTTCCTAAGCACTGAAATATTTTAAGTGTGCAAATCCTATTGATTTCTGAGATATTTTATAAAAATGTAACTTTGGATCTGTGGACAGAAATACGATGCGATAGGAAATAATTCACAATGGGTAACTGAATGCTTTCTTGCACCTACCACAGCATCCCCCTGACCACAAACGTTATCTTGCGAAGCTGAGTGGTGAGAGAAGAAAAACACTTAGAAGGAGATAAATGGACTATATTTGAGCACTGTATGCTTGATAAATTAGCTGTGCATCCAGGCTGCCTTTCATCTCCTTAGGAAGGAAGGGTATTTTGGAGCACTGTGATCTCCCAGCCAGGGAGACAGCTATCTTTCCAGTCCCAGAGGCAGACAGTGCATCAGCCCCTTCGGCTATCAGCGTGTTTAAACACAGCCATCTCACAATTAGCAATTTGCTATTTCCTCACCATTGCCTGTAATTTGAGGATGTCAATGGATTGCTTCGAAGTGGGTTCATGCCCTTCGTATTGCTGCTCATGACACATCAGTGCATGAGGGGCCCATTTTGTAAAAGTTACTTGAGTGGCGCATCCCTTTTTAATGGGAGAGATTGCTCTCAACGAAGGCAAAACGGATGCATGAACTGGAATCTCCCATGTCACCATGAACTTATATTTCTTCAGACCTCTGTCCATGTGTGAGGATCTGGATGAGGGTCTCACTTTCACACCAAATGCCCTTCTGAGAGGATGGAAGCACTCAAAGTCAGGTGCGAGATTTCTGAGGGGTTTATGTCTGTTCCCAAAGTAGACTTCATCAAGGTTGCAGAAGTTGGGATTAATATTGTGAAAACCTCACACATTTAGGATCAAGAGGTGAGGACATTAATGACACAAGATTCCCGTCATTTTGAGCATCTCAAGAGTCAAGCAATTTTTCTGCTATTTCTTCTGCCTTCAGGCCAGGACCAGAAGGCACGTTTCTGACTGGTTTGCACAAAGCTTGCATTAAGGCCTTTTAAGCTGGACCCTCTGAAAACTAAGCAAGGATTCACCTTGCTTTAATTCTTCTACAGCTATACCATGTGCTCAGGTCCTCCAGCCTAGCTGAGACATGGCGTTGGACCTTCAGAAGTCAGGCTGAGAAGCTTTTAAATTCAGTAGCATCAGAAAGCCCAGTTTGCTTGGAAACAAATCCGAACTCCAAAGGCAAACTTTGCCGTCACAGTAGGAAAATATTCTGATTCAACACGCAAGGCAAGACAAAGCAAGACAAGGAAAGGAACGTTTTTCTATACAGCAAAATCTCTGAAAAAGTTTATTTGGGGACAATCCAAGTGCATTCTTCTCTGGAAGGTCAAGGTTTTGAGTTACATTTACTTTTTTCTAATAGACAAGTCTCAAACTAAAGAAAGGTTTTTTGAGTAGATGGATTAAAAGTGCTTACCTAAATTTCACTGATAGACGGCAGAGTTTAAAATGGTATTTATAGATGTGTCTCCTCAGAAAATGTTGGGCTTTTTTTCTGTAAAGGATACTCCTGTTAGAAAATCATTTGTGATCCAGTCCCACTGAGATCTAGTCCTAACTGCATCTTGTTGAAGAGAATAATGATAAACAGATTATAGGAGAAGCAAACCAGGCTCCTATGGAATCTGTGCAATTTCATGCAGAATGTTAAATGTGTATTATTATTGTTATTATTTTTTAAAGAGCAATTAAGCCTTCCAAATAAGAGGAGAAACGTGCTATTAGCCTTTTTCATTAACCTCTGGGATGCCCTTCACTGGTTTTTTTTTTCTGATTCTAGCTAACAGCAACTCAAAGAATGAAAGCGCAGTCTTGATTCATGGCATGTACTTCTCCAGTTTACCCTTGAGTGCCTTGGCACCATCTCGCAATTAGTGCTGCTTGGTTAATTGGTGCATCACCACTTCAGACTCTGAAGAAGTTGAATTAAGCTTCATGAACTTGATTTCTAAGGACAAGGGCTCTTAAAGGAGCAACAGCAGCAGAGGAACAGCACTGATCCACAGCTTAAAAAATTGAGACACCACCAAAAAATGTGCTGTTTATAGGAATGTTTCAGTGTTTCCTAACACCAGGGAAAACGAGAGTTTGCAGACTTCATGAGAGGGCAGCTTTTGCTTGAGACAAGGCAAAAAAGACACACAATTACAGGTTAAAACTGTCAAAATATTTACGGCTTCTTTTCAACCCTAGTAAACATGGAACTAGAAAATATATTTTTGTTTGTGACCACACATTTTATGTACTTTGTGAAGCTAGAAGACAGCTGGAGGAGGACTCTTATCTGCTGCCTATTCCCACCTGTCTCTAGTAACCAGAGATGGAAAATAGCCCTACACTGACTACTACTTAAGGGAATACCCAGGCAAACAGCAATTTGCTTTACATAATGAAGAAAAATCTCCTGTTTAAAAGAGGGTTAATCTCAAGAAAATAGGACCAAATGTCCAGGATACCTGCCAGTTCTTCTGCATCCATTACTAATGGTGCCCAAATTTGCTTAGTGCAAACCAGTAGTGTCTCTCTGCTCCTCCCATCAGTGTCCACAATTTGAAGTTACAGGGACACCACTTCAGCAAAGAATTAATGTTATTCTTAATGTTAAACACTTAACTTCTCCCATTTGCTACTATTCATGAGAAAAAAGCCAGGTTTTGGAAAATTTGCTGTTAGGCTTAAGGACTGAGCTGAAGGACTTTGGACCTTTAATTTTTTCGTTGTTACCACACGATCATCCCGTCTCTGCCACTGTCTCTGTGCTGGTCGGGACCTTAACCCCTGAATCATCAGCGAGAAGTGGCTACTCTGAGCGGTCCAGAGAAAAGTGTGAAGCTCTTTGGTGGTTGCTGTGGTTTCTTCTCTCTGTTTTGCAGGGCTCAGCTCTTTTCTGGTGTTCAGCAAATGACAAATATGTGCTTTTAGTGTGGTTTTGTAGGGAAGTGTGAAATGTATCTGCCGATATCTGCTTGTCGGTTTAGCCTTTCCAGTAACTGCTATGCTTATTTCCACCAAATTTGACAAAGCAGTGGGAGTCTCAAAGATAATTATGTTTCAACAGACTTCATGAAAATCAGCATGTGGGAAGGAAAGAGAACCCCAAAGCACAAAAGATTCAGTCCTTGCAACTCTTTGACAGCATCCAGCTAATGAAGCAGCTGATGTCTGTTCCTGTCCAATCTGCACATAGGTACCTCCAGCACTGCCATAGCATGACTTGCCTCTTATGCTTGGCCATATCCCAAGGGATATGGGCAGAGTTGGGGCGAGTACATGTGATGCAGGGGGACACAAAACAATTTATCTGAAATGTATAATCAGATTTGGATGCAGCTTAGTGTGAAAAGAAAAATGGAATTAAATGTCGGTTCTATTGAAGCCAATAAGAAGACTCCTAATCTTGATTTTTGGTCATATTTTGTAATAATGTGGCAAAAGAAGGAGTTTCTAACTCTGAAAATTTGTACATGCAACCCTTTCCACCCCAATCACATGGTGGGCAACTCAAAACGGTCTCCCTTTGGGAGCTGCTGCTTATGAGTGCAAAGTCTGGGGTTTTGTTTCTCTCCCTGAGTCTCCACTGCTGTCATAGATCTGAGCATTTGTCCTCCTAAACTCCTTGTTTTGCCTCAGATTAGTGACAAAGTCAACTCCCAGTTTGGACCTGAAGGTGGGAAGGGTTCACCCAGGACTTGCTGCTGGGTGTTCAGTGGGACGCAGGTCCCTGTGCCACCAAAGGACCTCATAAGGGAAACACCCACCTGCCTTGGATACTCATCTTAGGGATCCTGAATCTCTCTCTGGAGGTACCCACCCCTCCCTGGGACTGTGAGGGAAACCCTGATGTCGGGCTGGATTCCTCACTTTTAGACAGCTGCAAGGAGCGGTGGCCTGTTGACCCTGGGGCATGCTGGAAAGCTTCATTCATGTATAAAGTGCTCAAGGAATCTGCGCAGGCAAGGTTTTACGATGGAAAGTAGAGACTAATAATCTTCACCTGACTTCTTTTGAGGTTCACCATCACTATTTATGAA